>NC_140655.1:3609128-3878128 GCF_978046115.1 Saccoglossus kowalevskii | reverse complement strand
TGACAGCTTCAATACATACCAAATCAATGTTAATTTGTTTGTGAATTTGAGATACTACCAAATGTGAATGCATTATATTTTAACATGCCAGACAAAATAGAGCAAATTCAATACATACCAAATTAATACAACAAATTTAAATTTCATTTCATATGCATTGTACTGTAAATCATGTAAGTTAAATTTGTAGACATGTATATGCCAAATGTGCACGCACATGTGCACTGTAATAATTTGAAACATGCCGATCATTTTTTTGTTTGGCATGGGAGAGAGAAAGTAACATCAAAAGAGAGAGAAAGTAACATTAAAAGAGAGAGAAAGTAACATCAACTGGTCTACTGCAAGTCCTGGTCTCTGGTCTTCTTCTTGTGTCTTCGTGATCTCTTCTTTTTTTTTCGTGCGTAGATAATACTTGAATGTTGTCATCGCGATCCAATACGAAAAAAAGAGGTAGATGCAAAAATGCAATGTAATCCACTATTTTAAAATTAAAAGAACCTAATTCGAACTAACGCTTGCCATGCGGGAGACTATTGATGACATAATCACGAGTCATTTTATCAAAACAAATTTTCTAACACCAAATAAATAAAAATATGAATATGCAATTATTTAATTGTGCATATACTATGGATATTGAATGAAAACTTTTTAGTTGTCCCAGAAACTGTTTAGATGTCCCAGATACTGTTCGCGCCCATGAAAATGGAAATACCAAATCAATGGGAGGCCTTTTAATGTCATGCCTGGGACATTTCATCTTAAACTCCCTGAACACTTATTAACAAAACAATAATAACATTACATTACAAAGTAGTGTATGGAAGAAAAAACTGATAAGATTATCCCAGTGTCTAACAAGAAGTATATTAATTATATATCGCTGTGACTGACAATGAGTCTACTAATTATATATCAATTACAATCATGAAATATTCCTTAATTTTATCTGCAGGTCTACCATTATTCAATTGTGATTGAGTAACAGTTTTAACAGGCAGTTTGTTTAAAAAGTGTAAAAATTGAATACTCCAGTATTTGTCAAGTATTTGTAAATGCACCAAATCACTGAAAAATAATTAAACCATTATACGGCATGCCAAAAGTGCAGCTGAATTGCTCTATGAAAATTGAATTATGCCAATCATAATTGTCATTGATAATGGTAGTTCCTCACAGTAATAATGTAAATTATACATGTCAATAAATTACATTTTAAATACTTCTTACATGCACTGTCAAAAATTAAAATACATACCAGAAAAGATTGAAAATGTACCAAATCAAATAAAATATTCAAACATTTAAAATAAATCGTTTTGTACAGCCAACCACAGTTACTAGAAGAACGGTTAGGAAACTCTCTTGATTCTTTTGTTAGAATGTGTGTCTCGGTAAACAAAGGAGATTTAGCATACTGTCAACATTGCGGCAATCATAATTTGCATAAAATTCCATATTCGGTTTTCTGTTATGTTTATTTTCTTCTAACAAATTCTCCCAATTTATACAACATTGTCAGGATTTGGTATGAAATATAAAAATTATTCAAATTACACTGCACTATTAAAACAGAAAATGAAACTAACATAGTTCGCTCATAAAAGACTCACAGATTCAAATTCAATGTACAAAATAAACTGAAACATTTTAATTTCGAAATTTTTCACCATGTCAGATGCTCGCTCTACTGAAACAATGACAATTTTGGACACGCATCAAAGTGAAGTCAATGGATAATTAGCATATCTAACAATAGAACTTCCTAACCATTCTTCTAGTAACCGTGAGCTGAACAATTTACAATGACATTACTACTATACTTACACCTTCTTCTTTTTCTTCGGTCGCTGATACGGAAAATTGGGGCAGCCGCTCTTCGAATGATGATGATGATACTTCCCGGTTCAATGTCCTGTCAATAAAAAATGTGAGATGTTTCAAGACTTGCATGGAGGCTTGCACTGCCTTGCCCGAGTATATATCATAATCTGAATCTTTAAATGATAGTTATAGTTTTATATATAGTTGATTATTATTACAACTGTTTCTAAGCTGTTGTGTTGTATTGTATGTTCCAAATAAAGCGTTCAAACTATCATTATAGATGTATATTGTTTGTATAGGTTTTTTAAAGAGTTTTTGCAAGAGCAACATAAACCTACTTTATCAGGTGGTACATATGCTATTCGTGGTTAGCCACCCATTGTGATACTTTTACAGTGTTCATTGTTGTTCATTTTTTCAATCATTCTATGGTCTAATTTATTTTAATTATTTTGACAATGGATTAACAAAGATTATGTAAATGAATGAGGCTATTTCACATGATAATCATACCAGTTATACATGTACTACTATTATGCAAATTTTAATTATGTATTAATGAATAGTCACAATATCTTACCTACGCCGTCACATCCTATGTTCGGGCATGGTCCTGAAATTTAACAAAACAATCAAGAAGAGTTATATGTGCACAGTTTTTATAAATTATTTGGGCCATGCACCAAATTAATTCAGTTCAAGTGTGATTACATCACCCTATCATACGCTTATTTCTTTGCAATTGCTATACAGTTATACAGTAACTATACCAAATAAACTACAACTAAATCACACTGAAAATATAGAACAACAATGCAATAATAGATTTCAAATAAACTACAACTAAATCACACTGAAAATATAGAACAACAATACAATAATAGATTTCCAATAAACTACAACTAAATCACACTGAAAATATAGAACAACAATACTATAATAGATTTCAAATAAACTACAACTAAATCAGACTGAAAATATAGAACAACAATACAATAATAGATTTCAAATAAACTACAACTAAATCAGACTGAAAATATAGAACAACAATACAATAATAGATATAAATAAACTACAACTAAATCACACTGAAAATATAGAACAAAAATACAATAATAGATTTAAATAAACTACAACTAAATCACACTGAAAATATAGAACAACAGTACAATAATAGATTTCAAATAAACTACAACTAAATCACACTGAATATATAGAACATCAATACAATAATAGATTTCAAATAAACAACAACTAAATCACACTGAAAATATAGAACAACAATACAATAATAGATTTCAAATAAACTACAACTAAATCACACTGAAAATATAGAACAATAATACAATAATAGATTTATATAAACGACAACTAAATCACACTGAAAATATAGAACAACAATACAATAATAGATTTCAAATAAACTACAACTAAATCACACTGAAAATATAGAACAACAATACAATAATAGATTTCAAACAAACTACAACTAAATCACACTGAAAATATAGAACAACAATGCAATAATAGATTTCAAATAAACAACAACTAAATCACACTGAAAATATAGAACAACAATACAATAATAGATTTCAAATAAACTACAACTAAATCACACTGAAAATATAGAACAACAATGCAATAATAATTTCAAAAAACAACAACTAAATCACACTGAAAATATAGAACAACAATACAATAATAGATTTCTAATAAACTACAACTAAATCACACTGAAAATATAGAACAACAATGCAATAATAATTTCAAATAAACAACAACTAAATCACACTGAAAATATAGAACAACAATACAATAATAGATTTCAAATAAACAACAACTAACTCACACTGATAATATAGAACAACAATACAATAATAGATTTAAATAAACTACAACTAAATCACACTGATAATATAGAACAATACAATAATAGATTTCAAATAAACTACAACTAAATCACACTGATAATATAGAACAACAATACAATAATAGATTTCAAATAAACTACAACTAAATCACACTGAAAATATAGAACAACAATACAATAATAGATTTCAATTAAACTACAACTAAATCACACTGAAAATATAGAACAATACAATAATAGATTTCAAATAAACAACAACTAAATCACACTGAAAATATAGAACAACAATACAATAATAGATTTCAAATAAACTTCAACTAAATCACACTGAAAATATAGAACAACAATACAATAATATATTTCAATTAAACTACAACTAAATCACACTGAAAATATAGAACAACAATACAATAATAGATTTCAAATAAACAACAACTAAATCACACTGAAAATATAGAACAACAATACAATAATAGATTTCAAATAAACTACAACTAAATCACACTGAAAATATAGAACAACAATGCAATAATAGATTTCAAATAAACAACAACTAAATCACACTGAAAATATAGAACAACAATGCCATAATAATTTCAAAAAACAACAACTAAACCACACTGAAAATATAGAACAACAATACAATAATAGATTTCAAATAAACTACAACTAAATCACACTGAAAATATAGAACAACAATGCAATAATAATTTCAAATAAACAACAACTAAATCACACTGAAAATATAGAACAACAATACAATAATAGATTTCAAATAAACAACAACTAACTCACACTGATAATATAGAACAACAATACAATAATAGATTTAAATAAACTACAACTAAATCACACTGATAATATAGAACAACAATACAATAATAGATTTCAAATAAACTACAACTAAATCACACTGAAAATATAGAACAACAATACAATAATAGATTTCAAATAAACAACAACTAAATCACACTGAAAATATAGAACAACAATACAATAATAGATTTCAAATAAACTACAACTAAATCACACTGAAAATATAGAACAACAATGCAATAATAGATTTCAAATAAACAACAACTAAATCACACTGAAAATATAGAACAACAATACAATAATAGATTTCAAATAAACTACAACTAAATCACACTGAAAATATAGAACAACAATGCCATAATAATTTCAAAAAACAACAACTAAACCACACTGAAAATATAGAACAACAATACAATAATAGATTTCAAATAAACTACAACTAAATCACACTGAAAATATAGAACAACAATGCAATAATAATTTCAAATAAACAACAACTAAATCACACTGAAAATATAGAACAACAATACAATAATAGATTTCAAATAAACAACAACTAACTCACACTGATAATATAGAACAACAATGCAATAATAGATTTAAATAAACTACAACTAAATCACACTGATAATATAGAACAACAATATAATAATAGATTTCAAATAAACTACAACTAAATCACACTGATAATATAGAACAACAATACAATAATAGATTTCAAATAAACTACAACTAAATCACACTGAAAATATAGAACAACAATACAATAATAGATTTCAATTAAACTACAACTAAATCACACTGAAAATATAGAACAATACAATAATAGATTTCAAATAAACAACAACTAAATCACACTGAAAATATAGAACAACAATACAATAATAGATTTCAAATAAACTTCAACTAAATCACACTGAAAATATAGAACAACAATACAATAATATATTTCAATTAAACTACAACTAAATCACACTGAAAATATAGAACAACAATACAATAATAGATTTCAAATAAACAACAACTAAATCACACTGAAAATATAGAACAACAATACAATAATAGATTTCAAATAAACAACAACTAAATCACACTGAAAATATAGAACAACAATACAATAATAGATTTCAAATAAACAACAACTAAATCACACTGAAAATATAGGACAACAATACAATAATAGATTTCAAATAAACTACAACTAAATGACATTGAAAATATAGAACAACAATACAATAATAGATTTCAAATAAACTACAACTAAATCACACTGAAAATATAGAACAACAATACAATAATAGATTTCAAATAAACAACAACTAAATCACACTGAAAATATAGAACAATACAATAATAGATTTCAAATAAACAACAACTAAATCACACTGAAAATATAGAACAACAAGACAATAAAGGATTTCAAATAAACAACAACTAAATCACACTGAAAATATTGAACAATAATACAATAATAGATTTCAAATAAACAACAACTAAATCACACTGAAAATATAGAACAACAATACAATAATAGATTTCAAATAAAATACAACTAAATCACACTGAAAATATAGAACAACAATACAATAATAGATTTCAAATAAACAACAACTAAATCACACTGATAATATAGAACAACAATACAATAATAGATTTCCAATAAACTACAACTAAATCACACTGAAAATAGAGAACAACAATACAATAATAGATTTCAAATAAACTACAACTAAATCACACTGAAAATATAGAACAACAATACAATAATAGATTTCAAATAAACTTCAACTAAATCACACTGAAAATATAGAACAACAATACAATAATATATTTCAATTAAACTACAACTAAATCACACTGAAAATATAGAACAACAATACAATAATAGATTTCAAATAAACAACAACTAAAACACACTGAAAATATAGAACAACAATACAATAATAGATTTCAAATAAACTACAACTAAATCACACTGAAAATATAGAACAACAATGCAATAATAGATTTCAAATAAACAACAACTAAATCACACTGAAAATATAGAACAACAAGACAATAAAAGATTTCAAATAAACAACAACTAAATCACACTGAAAATATTGAACAACAATACAATAATAGATTTCAAATAAACAACAACTAAATCACACTGAAAATATAGAACAACAATACAATAATAGATTTCAAATAAAATACAACTAAATCACACTGAAAATATAGAACAACAATACAATAATAGATTTCAAATAAACAACAACTAAATCACACTGATAATATAGAACAACAATACAATAATAGATTTCCAATAAACTACAACTAAATCACGCTGAAAATAGAGAACAACAATACAATAATAGATTTCAAATAAACTACAACTAAATCACACTGACAATATAGAACAACAATACAATAATAGATTTCAAATAAACTTCAACTAAATCACACTGAAAATATAGAACAACAATACAATAATATATTTCAATTAAACTACAACTAAATCACACTGAAAATATAGAACAACAATACAATAATAGATTTCAAATAAACAACAACTAAATCACACTGAAAATATAGAACAACAATACAATAATAGATTTCAAATAAACTACAACTAAATCACACTGAAAATATTGAACAACAATGCAATAATAGATTTCAAATAAACAACAACTAAATCACACTGAACATATAGAACAACCATACAATAATAGATTTCAAATAAACTACAACTAAATCACACTGAAAATATAGAACAACAATGCCATAATAATTTCAAAAAACAACAACTAAATCACACTGAAAATATAGAACAACAATACAATAATAGAATTCAAATAAACTACAACTAAATCACACTGAAAATATAGAACAACAATGCAATAATAATTTCAAATAAACAACAACTAAATCACACTGAAAATATAGAACAACAATACAATAATAGATTTCAAATAAACAACAACTAACTCACACTGATAATATAGAACAACAATACAATAATAGATTTAAATAAACTACAACTAAATCACACTGATAATATAGAACAACAATACAATAATAGATTTCAAATAAACTACAACTAAATCACACTGAAAATATAGAACAACAATACAATAATAGATTTCAAATAAACAACAACTAAATCACACTGAAAATATAGAACAACAATACAATAATAGATTTCAAATAAACTACAACTAAATCACACTGAAAATATAGAACAACAATGCAATAATAGATTTCAAATAAACAACAACTAAATCACACTGAAAATATAGAACAACAAGACAATAAAAGATTTCAAATAAACAACAACTAAATCACACTGAAAATATTGAACAACAATACAATAATAGATTTCAAATAAACAACAACTAAATCACACTGAAAATATAGAACAACAATACAATAATAGATTTCAAATAAAATACAACTAAATCACACTGAAAATATAGAACAACAATACAATAATAGATTTCAAATAAACAACAACTAAATCACACTGATAATATAGAACAACAATACAATAATAGATTTCCAATAAACTACAACTAAATCACGCTGAAAATAGAGAACAACAATACAATAATAGATTTCAAATAAACTACAACTAAATCACACTGACAATATAGAACAACAATACAATAATAGATTTCAAATAAACTTCAACTAAATCACACTGAAAATATAGAACAACAATACAATAATATATTTCAATTAAACTACAACTAAATCACACTGAAAATATAGAACAACAATACAATAATAGATTTCAAATAAACAACAACTAAATCACACTGAAAATATAGAACAACAATACAATAATAGATTTCAAATAAACTACAACTAAATCACACTGAAAATATAGAACAACAATGCAATAATAGATTTCAAATAAACAACAACTAAATCACACTGAAAATATAGAACAACCATACAATAATAGATTTCAAATAAACTACAACTAAATCACACTGAAAATATAGAACAACAATGCCATAATAATTTCAAAAAACAACAACTAAATCACACTGAAAATATAGAACAACAATACAATAATAGAATTCAAATAAACTACAACTAAATCACACTGAAAATATAGAACAACAATGCAATAATAATTTCAAATAAACAACAACTAAATCACACTGAAAATATAGAACAACAATACTATAATAGATTTCACATAAACTACAACTAAATCACACTGAAAATATAGAACAACAATACAATAATATATTTAAATAAACTACAACTAAATCACACTGAAAATATAGAACAACAATACATTAATAGATTTCAAATAAACTACAACTAAATCACACTGAAAATACAGAACAACAATGCAATAATAGATTTCAAATAAAATACAACTAAATCACACTGAAAATATAGAACAACAATACAATAATAGATTTCAAATAAACAACAACTAAATCACACTGATAATATAGAACAACAATACAATAATAGATTTCCAATAAACTACAACTAAATCACGCTGAAAATAGAGAACAACAATACAATAATAGATTTCAAATAAACTACAACTAAATCACACTGACAATATAGAACAACAATACAATAATAGATTTCAAATAAACTTCAACTAAATCACACTGAAAATATAGAACAACAATACAATAATATATTTCAATTAAACTACAACTAAATCACACTGAAAATATAGAACAACAATACAATAATAGATTTCAAATAAACAACAACTAAATCACACTGAAAATATAGAACAACAATACAATAATAGATTTCAAATAAACTACAACTAAATCACACTGAAAATATAGAACAACAATGCAATAATAGATTTCAAATAAACAACAACTAAATCACACTGAAAATATAGAACAACCATACAATAATAGATTTCAAATAAACTACAACTAAATCACACTGAAAATATAGAACAACAATGCCATAATAATTTCAAAAAACAACAACTAAATCACACTGAAAATATAGAACAACAATACAATAATAGAATTCAAATAAACTACAACTAAATCACACTGAAAATATAGAACAACAATGCAATAATAATTTCAAATAAACAACAACTAAATCACACTGAAAATATAGAACAACAATACTATAATAGATTTCACATAAACTACAACTAAATCACACTGAAAATATAGAACAACAATACAATAATATATTTAAATAAACTACAACTAAATCACACTGAAAATATAGAACAACAATACATTAATAGATTTCAAATAAACTACAACTAAATCACACTGAAAATACAGAACAACAATGCAATAATAGATTTCAAATAAACTACAACTAAATCACACTGAAAACATAGAACAACAATACAATAATAGATTTCAAATAAACTACAACTAAATCACACGGAAAATATAGAACAACAATGCAATAATAATTTCAAATAAACAACAACTAAATCACACTGAAAATATAGAACAACAATACAATAATAGATTTCAAATAAACTACAACTAAATCACACTGAAAATATAGAACAAAAATGCAATAATAGATTTCAAATAAACTACAACTAAATCACACAGAAAATATACAAAAACAATATATGTACAATAATAGATTTCAAATAAACTACAACTAAATCACACTGAAATTATAGAACAACAATACAATAATAGATTTCAAACAAACAACAATTAAATCACACTGAAAATATAGAACAACAACACAATAATAGATTTCAAATAAAGTACAACTTAATCACACTAAAAATATAGAACAACAATACATTAATAGATTTCAAATAAACAACAACTAAATCACACTGAAAATATAGAACAACAATGCAATAATAGATTTCAAATAAACAACAACTAAATCACACTGAAAATATAGAACAATACAATAATAGATTTCAAATAAACTACAACTAAATCACACTGAAAATATAGAACAACAATGCAATAATAATTTCAAATAAACTACAACTAAATCACACTGAAAATATAGAACAACAATGCAATAATAATTTCAAATAAACAACAACTAAATCACACTGAATATATAGAACAACAATACTATAATAGATTTCACATAAACTACAACTAAATCACACTGAAAATATAGAACAACAATACAATAATAGATTTCAATTAAACTACAACTAAATCACACTGAAAATATAGAACAATACAATAATAGATTTCAAATAAACAACAACTAAATCACACTGAAAATATAGAACAACAATACAATAATAGATTTCAAATAAACTTCAACTAAATCACACTGAAAATATAGAACAACAATACAATATTATATTTCAATTAAACTACAACTAAATCACACTGAAAATATAGAACAACAATACAATAATAGATTTCAAATAAACAACAACTAAATCACACTGAAAATATAGAACAACAATACAATAATAGATTTCAAATAAACAACAACTAAATCACACTGAAAATATAGAACAACAATACAATAATAGATTTCAAATAAACAACAACTAAATCACACTGAAAATATAGGACAACAATACAATAATAGATTTCAAATAAACTACAACTAAATGACATTGAAAATATAGAACAACAATACAATAATAGATTTCAAATAAACTACAACTAAATCACACTGAAAATATAGAACAACAATACAATAATAGATTTCAAATAAACAACAACTAAATCACACTGAAAATATAGAACAATACAATAATAGATTTCAAATAAACAACAACTAAATCACACTGAAAATATAGAACAACAAGACAATAAAGGATTTCAAATAAACAACAACTAAATCACACTGAAAATATTGAACAATAATACAATAATAGATTTCAAATAAACAACAACTAAATCACACTGAAAATATAGAACAACAATACAATAATATATTTCAATTAAACTACAACTAAATCACACTGAAAATATAGAACAACAATACAATAATAGATTTCAAATAAACAACAACTAAATCACACTGAAAATATAGAACAACCATACAATAATAGATTTCAAATAAACTACAACTAAATCACACTGAAAATATAGAACAACAATGCCATAATAATTTCAAAAAACAACAACTAAATCACACTGAAAATATAGAACAACAATACAATAATAGAATTCAAATAAACTACAACTAAATCACACTGAAAATATAGAACAACAATGCAATAATAATTTCAAATAAACAACAACTAAATCACACTGAAAATATAGAACAACAATACTATAATAGATTTCACATAAACTACAACTAAATCACACTGAAAATATAGAACAACAATACAATAATATATTTAAATAAACTACAACTAAATCACACTGAAAATATAGAACAACAATACATTAATAGATTTCAAATAAACTACAACTAAATCACACTGAAAATACAGAACAACAATGCAATAATAGATTTCAAATAAACTACAACTAAATCACACTGAAAACATAGAACAACAATACAATAATAGATTTCAAATAAACTACAACTAAATCACACGGAAAATATAGAACAACAATGCAATAATAATTTCAAATAAACAACAACTAAATCACACTGAAAATATAGAACAACAATACAATAATAGATTTCAAATAAACTACAACTAAATCACACTGAAAATATAGAACAAAAATGCAATAATAGATTTCAAATAAACTACAACTAAATCACACAGAAAATATACAAAAACAATATATGTACAATAATAGATTTCAAATAAACTACAACTAAATCACACTGAAATTATAGAACAACAATACAATAATAGATTTCAAACAAACAACAATTAAATCACACTGAAAATATAGAACAACAACACAATAATAGATTTCAAATAAAGTACAACTTAATCACACTAAAAATATAGAACAACAATACATTAATAGATTTCAAATAAACAACAACTAAATCACACTGAAAATATAGAACAACAATGCAATAATAGATTTCAAATAAACAACAACTAAATCACACTGAAAATATAGAACAATACAATAATAGATTTCAAATAAACTACAACTAAATCACACTGAAAATATAGAACAACAATGCAATAATAATTTCAAATAAACTACAACTAAATCACACTGAAAATATAGAACAACAATGCAATAATAATTTCAAATAAACAACAACTAAATCACACTGAATATATAGAACAACAATACTATAATAGATTTCACATAAACTACAACTAAATCACACTGAAAATATAGAACAACAATACAATAATAGATTTCAATTAAACTACAACTAAATCACACTGAAAATATAGAACAATACAATAATAGATTTCAAATAAACAACAACTAAATCACACTGAAAATATAGAACAACAATACAATAATAGATTTCAAATAAACTTCAACTAAATCACACTGAAAATATAGAACAACAATACAATAATATATTTCAATTAAACTACAACTAAATCACACTGAAAATATAGAACAACAATACAATAATAGATTTCAAATAAACAACAACTAAATCACACTGAAAATATAGAACAACAATACAATAATAGATTTCAAATAAACAACAACTAAATCACACTGAAAATATAGAACAACAATACAATAATAGATTTCAAATAAACAACAACTAAATCACACTGAAAATATAGGACAACAATACAATAATAGATTTCAAATAAACTACAACTAAATGACATTGAAAATATAGAACAACAATACAATAATAGATTTCAAATAAACTACAACTAAATCACACTGAAAATATAGAACAACAATACAATAATAGATTTCAAATAAACAACAACTAAATCACACTGAAAATATAGAACAATACAATAATAGATTTCAAATAAACAACAACTAAATCACACTGAAAATATAGAACAACAAGACAATAAAGGATTTCAAATAAACAACAACTAAATCACACTGAAAATATTGAACAATAATACAATAATAGATTTCAAATAAACAACAACTAAATCACACTGAAAATATAGAACAACAATACAATAATAGATTTCAAATAAAATACAACTAAATCACACTGAAAATATAGAACAACAATACAATAATAGATTTCAAATAAACAACAACTAAATCACACTGATAATATAGAACAACAATACAATAATAGATTTCCAATAAACTACAACTAAATCACACTGAAAATAGAGAACAACAATACAATAATAGATTTCAAATAAACTACAACTAAATCACACTGAAAATATAGAACAACAATACAATAATAGATTTCAAATAAACTTCAACTAAATCACACTGAAAATATAGAACAAAAATACAATAATAGATTTCAAATAAACAACAACTAAAACACACTGAAAATATAGAACAACAATACAATAATAGATTTCAAATAAACTACAACTAAATCACACTGAAAATATAGAACAACAATGCAATAATAGATTTCAAATAAACAACAACTAAATCACACTGAAAATATAGAACAACAAGACAATAAAAGATTTCAAATAAACAACAACTAAATCACACTGAAAATATTGAACAACAATACAATAATAGATTTCAAATAAACAACAACTAAATCACACTGAAAATATAGAACAACAATACAATAATAGATTTCAAATAAAATACAACTAAATCACACTGAAAATATAGAACAACAATACAATAATAGATTTCAAATAAACAACAACTAAATCACACATATAATATAGAACAACAATACAATAATAGATTTCCAATAAACTACAACTAAATCACGCTGAAAATAGAGAACAACAATACAATAATAGATTTCAAATAAACTACAACTAAATCACACTGACAATATAGAACAACAATACAATAATAGATTTCAAATAAACTTCAACTAAATCACACTGAAAATATAGAACAACAATACAATAATATATTTCAATTAAACTACAACTAAATCACACTGAAAATATAGAACAACAATACAATAATAGATTTCAAATAAACAACAACTAAATCACACTGAAAATATAGAACAACAATACAATAATAGATTTCAAATAAACTACAACTAAATCACACTGAAAATATTGAACAACAATGCAATAATAGATTTCAAATAAACAACAACTAAATCACACTGAAAATATAGAACAACCATACAATAATAGATTTCAAATAAACTACAACTAAATCACACTGAAAATATAGAACAACAATGCCATAATAATTTCAAAAAACAACAACTAAATCACACTGAAAATATAGAACAACAATACAATAATAGAATTCAAATAAACTACAACTAAATCACACTGAAAATATAGAACAACAATGCAATAATAATTTCAAATAAACAACAACTAAATCACACTGAAAATATAGAACAACAATACAATAATAGATTTCAAATAAACAACAACTAACTCACACTGATAATATAGAACAACAATACAATAATAGATTTAAATAAACTACAACTAAATCACACTGATAATATAGAACAACAATACAATAATAGATTTCAAATAAACTACAACTAAATCACACTGAAAATATAGAACAACAATACAATAATATATTTCAAATAAACAACAACTAAATCACACTGAAAATATAGAACAACAATACAATAATAGATTTCAAATAAACTACAACTAAATCACACTGAAAATATAGAACAACAATGCAATAATAGATTTCAAATAAACAACAACTAAATCACACTGAAAATATAGAACAACAAGACAATAAAAGATTTCAAATAAACAACAACTAAATCACACTGAAAATATTGAACAACAATACAATAATAGATTTCAAATAAACAACAAATAAATCACACTGAAAATATAGAACAACAATACAATAATAGATTTCAAATAAAATACAACTAAATCACACTGAAAATATAGAACAACAATACAATAATAGATTTCAAATAAACAACAACTAAATCACACTGATAATATAGAACAACAATACAATAATAGATTTCCAATAAACTACAACTAAATCACGCTGAAAATAGAGAACAACAATACAATAATAGATTTCAAATAAACTACAACTAAATCACACTGACAATATAGAACAACAATACAATAATAGATTTCAAATAAACTTCAACTAAATCACACTGAAAATATAGAACAACAATACAATAATATATTTCAATTAAACTACAACTAAATCACACTGAAAATATAGAACAACAATACAATAATAGATTTCAAATAAACAACAACTAAATCACACTGAAAATATAGAACAACAATACAATAATAGATTTCAAATAAACTACAACTAAATCACACTGAAAATATAGAACAACAATGCAATAATAGATTTCAAATAAACAACAACTAAATCACACTGAAAATATAGAACAACCATACAATAATAGATTTCAAATAAACTACAACTAAATCACACTGAAAATATAGAACAACAATGCCATAATAATTTCAAAAAACAACAACTAAATCACACTGAAAATATAGAACAACAATACAATAATAGAATTCAAATAAACTACAACTAAATCACACTGAAAATATAGAACAACAATGCAATAATAATTTCAAATAAACAACAACTAAATCACACTGAAAATATAGAACAACAATACTATAATAGATTTCACATAAACTACAACTAAATCACACTGAAAATATAGAACAACAATACAATAATATATTTAAATAAACTACAACTAAATCACACTGAAAATATAGAACAACAATACATTAATAGATTTCAAATAAACTACAACTAAATCACACTGAAAATACAGAACAACAATGCAATAATAGATTTCAAATAAACTACAACTAAATCACACTGAAAACATAGAACAACAATACAATAATAGATTTCAAATAAACTACAACTAAATCACACGGAAAATATAGAACAACAATACAATAATAGAATTCAAATAAACTACAACTAAATCACACTGAAAATATAGAACAACAATGCAATAATAATTTCAAATAAACAACAACTAAATCACACTGAAAATATAGAACAACAATACAATAATAGATTTCAAATAAACTACAACTAAATCACACTGAAAATATAGAACAAAAATGCAATAATAGATTTCAAATAAACTACAACTAAATCACACAGAAAATATACAAAAACAATATATGTACAATAATAGATTTCAAATAAACTACAACTAAATCACACTGAAATTATAGAACAACAATACAATAATAGATTTCAAACAAACAACAATTAAATCACACTGAAAATATAGAACAACAACACAATAATAGATTTCAAATAAAGTACAACTTAATCACACTAAAAATATAGAACAACAATACATTAATAGATTTCAAATAAACAACAACTAAATCACACTGAAAATATAGAACAACAATGCAATAATAGATTTCAAATAAACAACAACTAAATCACACTGAAAATATAGAACAATACAATAATAGATTTCAAATAAACTACAACTAAATCACACTGAAAATATAGAACAACAATTTCATCTTGGGGGCATTGCTGCAATTATTTATTGCAGCATATTTCGGGGGCTTCGTATTAGTGGATTATACTCATTTGTTCCCCCAAGATTTATTTTTCCTAGTTTATTTTTAGTATGTATTTTTGTCATCCTTGTGTTTATAGTTCACCCAAGTGTTTTCTCTTAGTTTATATATAGTATGTATTTATTTTCATCCTCATGTATATTAACCTACCATACTTGTAGCTATGGCTTCCGCCATTTCTACCTTGCCAGGCAGCTTCCGCTGCCTTACTAACCCTTACGTGGTCTCGGCTTACGCTGTCTCTGCTAGTATGTGCAGCCTCCGCAGCACTACTGATAACTTACTTACCTCAGGTAGTCAATAGTCTTCGCTGTTCTACCAGGTAGTCTTATCTCAGCTACCACAGCTTCACCTCATAATCATTACTGATTACTAATAGTTAACATTTATTTATCTTTATCGCAGTTTGTTTTTAAGAAGTTTTCTGTATGTTTTGTTACCAGGTGCTAAAGGTCATTAGTACTGTCACTAACTGACCTATCTGGGGGGCCCGCTGTGGGACACGTTATCTTAGATAGCTTAGTTACAGTTTGTTAGGCAGTCAGTCATTTTCAACTTTGTACAGGCAGATTGTCCCAGCAGCGTGCCCCCCCTTGATGCCAAATAAAGTTCTGTTTACAATATTGAGTGTGTCATAAATGCAATAATAGATTTCAAATAAACAACAACTAACTCACACTGATAATATAGAACAACAATACAATAATAGATTTCCAATAAACTACAACTAAATCACGCTGAAAATAGAGAACAACAATACAATAATAGATTTCAAATAAACTACAACTAAATCACACTGACAATATAGAACAACAATACAATAATAGATTTCAAATAAACTTCAACTAAATCACACTGAAAATATAGAACAACAATACAATAATAGATTTCAAATAAACTACAACTAAATCACACTGAAATTATAGAACAACAATACAATAATAGATTTCAAATAAACTTCAACTAAATCACACTGAAAATATAGAACAACAATACAATAATATATTTCAATTGAACTACAACTAAATCACACTGAAAATATAGAACAACAATACAATAATAGATTTCAAATAAACAACAACTAAAACACACTGAAAATATAGAACAACAATACAATAATAGATTTCAAATAAACTACAACTAAATCACACTGAAAATATAGAACAACAATGCAATAATAGATTTCAAATAAACAACAACTAAATCACACTGAAAATATAGAACAACAAGACAATAAAAGATTTCAAATAAACAACAACTAAATCACACTGAAAATATTGAACAACAATACAATAATAGATTTCAAATAAACAACAACTAAATCACACTGAAAATATAGAACAACAATACAATAATAGATTTCAAATAAAATACAACTAAATCACACTGAAAATATAGAACAACAATACAATAATAGATTTCAAATAAACAACAACTAAATCACACTGATAATATAGAACAACAATACAATAATAGATTTCCAATAAACTACAACTAAATCACGCTGAAAATAGAGAACAACAATACAATAATAGATTTCAAATAAACTACAACTAAATCACACTGACAATATAGAACAACAATACAATAATAGATTGCAAATAAACTTCAACTAAATCACACTGAAAATATAGAACAACAATACAATAATAGATTTCAAATAAAATACAACTAAATCACACTGAAAATATAGAACAACAATACAATAATAGATTTCAAATAAACAACAACTAAATCACACTGATAATATAGAACAACAATACAATAATAGATTTCCAATAAACTACAACTAAATCACGCTGAAAATAGAGAACAACAATACAATAATAGATTTCAAATAAACTACAACTAAATCACACTGACAATATAGAACAACAATACAATAATAGATTTCAAATAAACTTCAACTAAATCACACTGAAAATATAGAACAACAATACAATAATATATTTCAATTAAACTACAACTAAATCACACTGAAAATATAGAACAACAATACAATAATAGATTTCAAATAAACAACAACTAAATCACACTGAAAATATAGAACAACAATACAATAATAGATTTCAAATAAACTACAACTAAATCACACTGAAAATATAGAACAACAATGCAATAATAGATTTCAAATAAACAACAACTAAATCACACTGAAAATATAGAACAACCATACAATAATAGATTTCAAATAAACTACAACTAAATCACACTGAAAATATAGAACAACAATGCCATAATAATTTCAAAAAACAACAACTAAATCACACTGAAAATATAGAACAACAATACAATAATAGAATTCAAATAAACTACAACTAAATCACACTGAAAATATAGAACAACAATGCAATAATAATTTCAAATAAACAACAACTAAATCACACTGAAAATATAGAACAACAATACTATAATAGATTTCACATAAACTACAACTAAATCACACTGAAAATATAGAACAACAATACAATAATATATTTAAATAAACTACAACTAAATCACACTGAAAATATAGAACAACAATACATTAATAGATTTCAAATAAACTACAACTAAATCACACTGAAAATACAGAACAACAATGCAATAATAGATTTCAAATAAACTACAACTAAATCACACTGAAAATATAGAACAACAATACAATAATAGATTTCAAATAAACAACAACTAAATCACACTGAAAATATAGAACAACAATACAATAATAGATTTCAAATAAACTACAACTAAATCACACTGAAAATATAGAACAACAATGCAATAATAGATTTCAAATAAACTTCAACTAAATCACACTGAAAATATAGAACAACAATACAATAATATATTTCAATTAAACTACAACTAAATCACACTGAAAATATAGAACAACAATACAATAATAGATTTCAAATAAACAACAACTAAATCACACTGAAAATATAGAACAACAATACAATAATAGATTTCAAATAAACTACAACTAAATCACACTGAAAATATAGAACAACAATGCAATAATAGATTTCAAATAAACAACAACTAAATCACACTGAAAATATAGAACAACCATACAATAATAGATTTCAAATAAACAACAACTAAATCACACTGAAAATATAGAACAACAATACAATAATAGATTTCAAATAAACAACAACTAAATCACACTGAAAATATAGGACAACAATACAATAATAGATTTCAAATAAACTACAACTAAATGACATTGAAAATATAGAACAACAATACAATAATAGATTTCAAATAAACTACAACTAAATCACACTGAAAATATAGAACAACAATACATTAATAGATTTCAAATAAACAACAACTAAATCACACTGAAAATATAGAACAATACAATAATAGATTTCAAATAAACAACAACTAAATCACACTGAAAATATAGAACAACAAGACAATAAAGGATTTCAAATAAACAACAACTAAATCACACTGAAAATATTGAACAATAATACAATAATAAATTTCAATTAAACTACAACTAAATCACACTGAAAATATAGAACAACAATACAATAATAGATTTCAAATAAACAACAACTAAATCACACTGAAAATATAGAACAACAATACAATAATAGATTTCAAATAAAATACAACTAAATCACACTGAAAATATAGAACAACAATACAATAATAGATTTCAAATAAACAACAACTAAATCACACTGATAATATAGAACAACAATACAATAATAGATTTCCAATAAACTACAACTAAATCACACTGAAAATAGAGAACAACAATACAATAATAGATTTCAAATAAACTACAACTAAATCACACTGAAAATATAGAACAACAATACAATAATAGATTTCAAATAAACTTCAACTAAATCACACTGAAAATATAGAACAACAATACAATAATATATTTCAATTGAACTACAACTAAATCACACTGAAAATATAGAACAACAATACAATAATAGATTTCAAATAAACAACAACTAAAACACACTGAAAATATAGAACAACAATACAATAATAGATTTCAAATAAACTACAACTAAATCACACTGAAAATATAGAACAACAATGCAATAATAGATTTCAAATAAACAACAACTAAATCACACTGAAAATATAGAACAACAAGACAATAAAAGATTTCAAATAAACAACAACTAAATCACACTGAAAATATTGAACAACAATACAATAATAGATTTCAAATAAACAACAACTAAATCACACTGAAAATATAGAACAACAATACAATAATAGATTTCAAATAAAATACAACTAAATCACACTGAAAATATAGAACAACAATACAATAATAGATTTCAAATAAACAACAACTAAATCACACTGATAATATAGAACAACAATACAATAATAGATTTCCAATAAACTACAACTAAATCACGCTGAAAATAGAGAACAACAATACAATAATAGATTTCAAATAAACTACAACTAAATCACACTGACAATATAGAACAACAATACAATAATAGATTGCAAATAAACTTCAACTAAATCACACTGAAAATATAGAACAACAATACAATAATATATTTCAAATAAAATACAACTAAATCACACTGAAAATATAGAACAACAATACAATAATAGATTTCAAATAAACAACAACTAAATCACACTGTTAATGCTTCAATAAATGACACAAGACACAAGGTTTTGGCAAAAGTGGAAGGGGGAGCGAATTGCAGACGCAGGCGTCGCAGCGAACAGCTCCATGATGCGACTCGCCTGTGAATTGCATCATGACGCCGAGCGCGTGGTACCTGGTTGCAACCTTCCACCAGCAGAGACTGTACAGGCGGGCGTCATGGCTGGCGTCCCCCTGGCGGGAGCCTGCAGATAGACTCACAACCCCAGGGGGATGGACAGCGTGGGTACCCGTGTAAAGTCTGCTTGGTCTGTGGTGGAAACCCCCTTTCCTGTTTATTGCTAAGGTTGTTCATGAGCAGATAAACATGAGTTACACTTGAGTGAGATCGGTAATGGTATAGAAATTGGTATATAGAGACCTTTGCATGAATGGGTGGGTGGGAGGTCTGCTGAGACGATGTGTATCGTACGATGCGGCAAAATGAACTGATGCTTGAAAAGGATGCGAGCACGGATAAGCGAATGAACAGTCTGGTGTTAATTAATGTAAATCCGACTGAAGGACGAAATGTGAGCAAATATTGCATGAAGTACAATGTGGCATGGGAGGTGTCAAAATATGAAAGGGGGATGTCAGCTTGGTCAATGCATGTCATAATTGAGCATTAACACAGATTATAAATTATATTCATAATCATACTATTAATGCTTCAATAAATGACACAAGACACAAGGTTTTGGCAAAAGTGGAAGGGGGAGCGAATTGCAGACGCAGGCGTCGCAGCGAACAGCTCCATGATGCGACTCGCCTGTGAATTGCATCATGACGCCGAGCGCGTGGTACCTGGTTGCAACCTTCCACCAGCAGAGACTGTACAGGCGGGCGTCATGGCTGGCGTCCCCCTGGCGGGAGCCTGCAGATAGACTCACAACCCCAGGGGGATGGACAGCGTGGGTACCCGTGTAAAGTCTGCTTGGTCTGTGGTGGAAACCCCCAAATTTAAAGGCAGGATGATGTGTTACAAAGTCTATCGCGATAGGATAAAACAAAGCATGGTTAGACCGATGAAACATTAAACTAAATACACTGCAAATACATGTAACGAAAACGAAATGAAATCTCAAGACAAATGTCGAAATTACAGTTAAGGAAGAGCAAGTGACAAGTGACCCGGAACTGAGCGGATGATGCTGGGGGGTGTGCGAATGTACGTCTGGTAGGCGTCGCTGCGCCACCTGCCCAGTGCCTTGATCAACCAGTCCGGAAGATTTGCGTCGGCAGCTGTCGTGGCTGCACCACTGCGGAAACTGTGAGTAGTGTAACGGTTAACATCTGGTACAGATGCGCGAGTGAGAAGGTCTCGAATGTGGTTGCTAACAGCTTGCCGCGTGAGGAAATTACTGTTGGCGAACTGGAATGCGGGTAGGTGAGCGACGGAACTATGTAGTGCTTTGTACGCCTGGTATGCCTGCACGGTGCAGACCGATGACTGTGAGGGTGCGATGATGATGTTACATCCCCGGCGGAATGGGTCTGTCTTAGACGCCTTGAGCGCAATGACGAGGTCTGTGTTGCACGTGATGTCTGCCGTCAGTAAAGTGCGTTGTGGATTGAAGGTCATTGACGTGGGTGCGACAAATTCGCTGACTCTCAAGAAGCCGAAGAACGCCAGTGTAAAGGCAGACCACAACATAGCTTTGTCATGGTCACAAATAGTGGGATGGTTTGCGACGGTGTTCTTAAGCATTCGCATTAGTGCAATGGTGATTGGGAGTTTTACACGATTTGGCACGCCGTGATGTCTTTTAATGCCTTGCATAGTGAAGTGAAGCAGGAGGTCGTCGCGTATTGATGAGGTGAAGCCAGCTTCGATGTGTGCACGGATGATAGCTGCGAGGTAAACTTTTAGCGTGCCATAGGTAAGTGACGATGTTGCGAGATGTGTCATAAACAGAATCGTTGAGCGTTGCGTTAGTGGATAAGGATTCATTCCATACATGCGACAGAAGAGAAGATAGCGAGTTTGTCCCGCATGATATGTCCGTCGTGTACCTGGTGCAATGCTCAGGTTGATGTAGTGGCAGGCTTGTTGTGTGAGGTTGACGGGACTACGTCGCACATCGGAGCCGTTAAGAGGGTGCACAGGTCCGGAGTTTTGGTTGGGACCCTGTCTGCCTGAGGTGCCAGTCGTTGAAACCGCAATATCTGTTGGCGAGAGAGAGAGTCAGCGATATCGTTATTAAACCCTGAGATATGTGAGATCATGACGTGAAAGTTATTAGATGCTGCAGTGAAGAACAGCAGTCGGACAAGTTGCATCATCCGTGGACATGATGAGGAGCCTTTTTTCCATATTTGGACAACTGATATGTTATCGCAGTGAAACCGTATTCGAAGACCATACCACAAGTGGCCCCAAATTAAGGAAGAGAGTAGAATTGGTAGAAGTTCCTTCCAGGCAATAGAGTATAAAGGGTCATTTGTAATGAATGTAGGCCAGGTGTTTGCGAACCAATGACCCTTGTAGAATGCCCCGTAGCCAAGTGTTGCTGAGGCGTCTGTAAACAGTTCGAATTCTGGGGACGGTATCCAGTTTGGGTTGAGGAGGGATGCTGTGCCGTTCCAAGATGGCAAGAAGTCACACCACCATTGAACGTCGTGCCAGAATTCGTCAGTGAGTGTTATGACTTGAGAAAGACTGGTGGCTGTCATGCTGATATCAATCATGCGCCTCAGGAAGATGCGGCCGGCTGGTATGCACTTACATGCGAAACTGAGGCATCCAATGAGGGAGAGCAATTCACGTTTCGAGCATGTATGGCGGGTCAACCAGCTTGGCAGCTTGACAAGTAGATCCGCAAGCTTGTCCTTAGGTAGTCTAATAACCATGTTGACAGTGTCAAGCTCCACCCCTAGAAAGGTGATGACAGAGCAGGGACCCTCAACCTTTTCTGTAGCAATGGGTACCCCCAAGTGGTGACAACTTTGCAGCATAACATCCATATTGTGCTGGCAGGCGTTAGTGTTTGCCGGTCCAACTGTCAGGAAATCATGCGAAAACCCCCACTTTTCTTAGGCCGTAGGCCAAGAGAATTACAGACAAAGTTTTTGAGGGGAGGACGTTTAAATGGTCCGATAGTGTGACCAAATTTGAGTTCTTTTTGGATTGATTCTGTGATGATAGAGGGGTTGATGCGAGCGGACTTGGCGTTGCGTGTAGATCTTGGGTAGTGCTTGCCGCGAAATCCAAGGTTAGCCCCATGAGAAATGTCAAATAAAATGGCTGCTACATGTACGAATGATTTGTCCGGGTGATCGTGCAGTTCTTGCGCAAAGGAATCGAGCTTAAGAGGCGTGCTTGGGTGCATATTTTCGACCACGTGAGCTGGCATGATCATTGGCGTGAAAGGGTCGTGGTGTGTAGCCACGAAAAAGCTGGTTTTTCGTCTCGGTATCGCGGTGGCTAGTGGCAGTGTGGCCTGCAGAGTGGCAAGACGAACAAATGTGGAGACGATTATACCGGCATGGAGTTTCGCAGCGATCTTGATTGAAATTACGGCACACTGTATTGTTATAATTGTCAGCAGATTCGTTCACCCATGTATAAGGATTCCTGCTTCGTTGGCATTCCTGTTTGGTATGACCTTTCTGATGACAGTCAGGACATGTTGGAATGAGCAGATGGAGTTTTTGTTGACAGAATTTGTAGTCAAGTTGGTTGTTAGGCAAACTCCAGTTCCGTAGGCCAGGGTAACGTGAGTAATCTAGACGGAATTCTTTGTCATAGGTGACCCATGCTTCTGGCTTGAACTCAAGAGCTCGGCTGGCGATGTGACGCTGGTAATTGAATAAATGTACAGCCTCATGGGGAAATAATGTGCCCTATAGGCAGCAAATGTTGACCAACATTCCAGCCAGTTTGCTAAATCGCGAATTTCATTCTTTTTTGCATGTTTTGAGAGAACAGCGACTGAGGGATCGTCAGAGTCCAAAGCCACTCGGGTGTTTGAGATCTGGGTGGCATTTGGTTTTCTTGAGTCAGGGTGTAAATCGGACAAATCAACAAACTTACCCCGGTTTGCTAGTTGATTGAGTATTTGCTGGTCGACGTATGGTAAAAACAAGTCTGCAGGTGGGATGATAGGAGGAACTGCAATGCTGGCATTGTTCATCATCGGCATCGCCTGTGTCGCAGTGTTGATACCGGAAGCGGAAGTGAGAATGCCCTCACCGGCGAAACGTTGTATGGGAGCGGCCATGTTGGTTGCGTTGAAATGACCCCCTGTAGCAAAACTTTGTTGACTAGGATTAGCGTGAGCTAGCGATGCTTGGCTTGTAGTAGCTGGAAGTTGTTGAAACATCGAATTGTCTTGATGAGCGGTATTAATGTGTACGATCGCATTATGTTGACTAGCTATTGGCAAGGTAATCGGAAGGCTGTTATTTGTGAGAGAGTCAGTTGGCGTCGAACTTGATGGCGTTGTTTGGCTTGGGTCGCGTGATGACACGAGGCTTGCCGACAGTTGTGGAGCAGCCGGCGGTTGCGAAATATTATTCGGCTGCGTTTGACAGTTTCCTTGCTGTTGTAGGCTACGAACGAGATCTGCGAGTTCGCTTCTGCTAACTGTGATGACATCGCTGGGGAAGTTCGTGGACTGTAGTACAGTGGGATCTCCATTGTGTGCTGACGATTCTTGCGGAGGTGAGTCAGTTACGTCTATGGTCGCAACATTTTGGAAGCGAGCTGGAGTACGACGATTTCGTTGAGACTTGCGACCGCCACGGCTGGTGTTAGATCTTCCGCGTCCTCGAGGCATGTTGGAACTGGATGTTGTGAAGAAAAACTGGTATTTGTGACAAAATGAATGGCTGAGATGCTTTAGCAAGGAATTCTGCTGAGACGATGTGTATCGTACGATGCGGCAAAATGAACTGATGCTTGAAAAGGATGCGAGCACGGATAAGCGAATGAACAGTCTGGTGTTAATTAATGTAAATCCGACTGAAGGACGAAATGTGAGCAAATATTGCATGAAGTACAATGTGGCATGGGAGGTGTCAAAATATGAAAGGGGGATGTCAATAATAGATTGCAAATAAACTTCAACTAAATCACACTGAAAATATAGAACAACAATACAATAATATATTTCAAATAAAATACAACTAAATCACACTGAAAATATAGAACAACAATACAATAATAGATTTCAAATAAACAACAACTAAATCACACTGATAATATAGAACAACAATACAATAATAGATTTCCAATAAACTACAACTAAATCACGCTGAAAATAGAGAACAACAATACAATAATAGATTTCAAATAAACTACAACTAAATCACACTGACAATATAGAACAACAATACAATAATAGATTTCAAATAAACTTCAACTAAATCACACTGAAAATATAGAACAACAATACAATAATATATTTCAATTAAACTACAACTAAATCACACTGAAAATATAGAACAACAATACAATAATAGATTTCAAATAAACAACAACTAAATCACACTGAAAATATAGAACAACAATACAATAATAGATTTCAAACAAACTACAACTAAATCACACTGAAAATATAGAACAACAATGCAATAATAGATTTCAAATAAACAACAACTAAATCACACTGAAAATATAGAACAACCATACAATAATAGATTTCAAATAAACTACAACTAAATCACACTGAAAATATAGAACAACAATGCCATAATAATTTCAAAAAACAACAACTAAATCACACTGAAAATATAGAACAACAATACAATAATAGAATTCAAATAAACTACAACTAAATCACACTGAAAATATAGAACAACAATGCAATAATAATTTCAAATAAACAACAACTAAATCACACTGAAAATATAGAACAACAATACTATAATAGATTTCACATAAACTACAACTAAATCACACTGAAAATATAGAACAACAATACAATAATATATTTAAATAAACTACAACTAAATCACACTGAAAATATAGAACAACAATACATTAATAGATTTCAAATAAACTACAACTAAATCACACTGAAAATACAGAACAACAATGCAATAATAGATTTCAAATAAACTACAACTAAATCACACTGAAAATATAGAACAACAATACAATAATAGATTTCAAATAAACAACAACTAAATCACACTGAAAATATAGAACAACAATACAATAATAGATTTCAAATAAACTACAACTAAATCACACTGAAAATATAGAACAACAATGCAATAATAGATTTCAAATAAACTTCAACTAAATCACACTGAAAATATAGAACAACAATACAATAATATATTTCAATTAAACTACAACTAAATCACACTGAAAATATAGAACAACAATACAATAATAGATTTCAAATAAACAACAACTAAATCACACTGAAAATATAGAACAACAATACAATAATAGATTTCAAATAAACTACAACTAAATCACACTGAAAATATAGAACAACAATGCAATAATAGATTTCAAATAAACAACAACTAAATCACACTGAAAATATAGAACAACCATACAATAATAGATTTCAAATAAACTACAACTAAATCACACTGAAAATATAGAACAACAATGCCATAATAATTTCAAAAAACAACAACTAAATCACACTGAAAATATAGAACAACAATACAATAATATATTTCAATTAAACTACAACTAAATCACACTGAAAATATAGAACAACAATACAATAATAGATTTCAAATAAACAACAACTAAATCACACTGAAAATATAGAACAACAATACAATAATAGATTTCAAATAAACTACAACTAAATCACACTGAAAATATAGAACAACAATGCAATAATAGATTTCAAATAAACAACAACTAAATCACACTGAAAATATAGAACAACCATACAATAATAGATTTAAAATAAACTACAACTAAATCACACTGAAAATATAGAACAACAATGCCATAATAATTTCAAAAAACAACAACTAAATCACACTGAAAATATAGAACAACAATACAATAATAGAATTCAAATAAACTACAACTAAATCACACTGAAAATATAGAACAATGCAATAATAATTTCAAATAAACAACAACTAAATCACACTGAAAATATAGAACAACAATACTATAATAGATTTCACATAAACTACAACTAAATCACACTGAAAATATAGAACAACAATACAATAATATATTTAAATAAACTACAACTAAATCACACTGAAAATATAGAACAACAATACATTAATAGATTTCAAATAAACTACAACTAAATCACACTGAAAATACAGAACAACAATGCAATAATAGATTTCAAATAAACTACAACTAAATCACACTGAAAACATAGAACAACAATACAATAATAGATTTCAAATAAACTACAACTAAATCACACGGAAAATATAGAACAACAATACAATAATAGAATTCAAATAAACTACAACTAAATCACACTGAAAATATAGAACAACAATGCAATAATAATTTCAAATAAACAACAACTAAATCACACTGAAAATATAGAACAACAATACAATAATAGATTTCAAATAAACTACAACTAAATCACACTGAAAATATAGAACAAAAATGCAATAATAGATTTCAAATAAACTACAACTAAATCACACAGAAAATATACAAAAACAATATATGTACAATAATAGATTTCAAATAAACTACAACTAAATCACACTGAAATTATAGAACAACAATACAATAATAGATTTCAAACAAACAACAATTAAATCACACTGAAAATATAGAACAACAACACAATAATAGATTTCAAATAAAGTACAACTTAATCACACTAAAAATATAGAACAACAATACATTAATAGATTTCAAATAAACAACAACTAAATCACACTGAAAATATAGAACAACAATGCAATAATAGATTTCAAATAAACAACAACTAAATCACACTGAAAATATAGAACAATACAATAATAGATTTCAAATAAACTACAACTAAATCACACTGAAAATATAGAACAACAATGCAATAATAATTTCAAATAAACTACAACTAAATCACACTGAAAATATAGAACAACAATGCAATAATAATTTCAAATAAACAACAACTAAATCACACTGAAAATATAGAACAACAATACTATAATAGATTTCACATAAACTACAACTAAATCACACTGAAAATATAGAACAACAATACATTAATAGATTTCAAATAAACAACAACTAAATCACACTGAAAATATAGAACAACAATACAATAATAGATTTCAAATAAACTACAACTAAATCACACTGAAAATATAGAACAACAATGCAATAATAGATTTCAAATAAACAACAACTAAATCACACTGAAAATATAGAACAACAATACAATAATAGATTTCAAATAAACTACAACTAAATCACACTGAAAATATAGAACAACAATACAATAATAGATTTCAAATAAACTACAACTAAACCACACTGAAAATATAGAACAACAATACAATAATAGATTTCAAATAAACTACAACTAAATCACACTGAAAATATAGAACAACAATACAATAATAGATTTCAATTAAACTACAACTAAATCACACTGAAAATATAGAACAATACAATAATAGATTTCAAATAAACAACAACTAAATCACACTGAAAATATAGAACAACAATACAATAATAGATTTCAAATAAACTACAACTAAATCACACTGAAAATATAGAACAACAATACAATAATATATTTAAATAAACTACAACTAAATCACACTGAAAATATAGAACAACAATACATTAATAGATTTCAAATAAACTACAACTAAATCACACTGAAAATACAGAACAACAATGCAATAATAGATTTCAAATAAAACTACAACTAAATCACACTGAAAATATAGAACAACAATACAATAATAGATTTCAAATAAACAACAACTAAATCACACTGAAAATATAGAACAACAATACAATAATAGATTTCAAATAAACTACAACTAAATCACACTGAAAATATAGAACAACAATGCAATAATAGATTTCAAATAAACTTCAACTAAATCACACTGAAAATATAGAACAACAATACAATAATATATTTCAATTAAACTACAACTAAATCACACTGAAAATATAGAACAACAATACAATAATAGATTTCAAATAAACAACAACTAAATCACACTGAAAATATAGAACAACAATACAATAATAGATTTCAAATAAACTACAACTAAATCACACTGAAAATATAGAACAACAATGCAATAATAGATTTCAAATAAACAACAACTAAATCACACTGAAAATATAGAACAACCATACAATAATAGATTTCAAATAAACTACAACTAAATCACACTGAAAATATAGAACAACAATGCCATAATAATTTCAAAAAACAACAACTAAATCACACTGAAAATATAGAACAACAATACAATAATATATTTCAATTAAACTACAACTAAATCACACTGAAAATATAGAACAACAATACAATAATAGATTTCAAATAAACAACAACTAAATCACACTGAAAATATAGAACAACAATACAATAATAGATTTCAAATAAACTACAACTAAATCACACTGAAAATATAGAACAACAATGCAATAATAGATTTCAAATAAACAACAACTAAATCACACTGAAAATATAGAACAACCATACAATAATAGATTTCAAATAAACTACAACTAAATCACACTGAAAATATAGAACAACAATGCCATAATAATTTCAAAAAACAACAACTAAATCACACTGAAAATATAGAACAACAATACAATAATAGAATTCAAATAAACTACAACTAAATCACACTGAAAATATAGAACAATGCAATAATAATTTCAAATAAACAACAACTAAATCACACTGAAAATATAGAACAACAATACTATAATAGATTTCACATAAACTACAACTAAATCACACTGAAAATATAGAACAACAATACAATAATATATTTAAATAAACTACAACTAAATCACACTGAAAATATAGAACAACAATACATTAATAGATTTCAAATAAACTACAACTAAAATCACACTGAAAATACAGAACAACAATGCAATAATAGATTTCAAATAAACTACAACTAAATCACACTGAAAACATAGAACAACAATACAATAATAGATTTCAAATAAACTACAACTAAATCACACGGAAAATATAGAACAACAATACAATAATAGAATTCAAATAAACTACAACTAAATCACACTGAAAATATAGAACAACAATGCAATAATAATTTCAAATAAACAACAACTAAATCACACTGAAAATATAGAACAACAATACAATAATAGATTTCAAATAAACTACAACTAAATCACACTGAAAATATAGAACAAAAATGCAATAATAGATTTCAAATAAACTACAACTAAATCACACAGAAAATATACAAAAACAATATATGTACAATAATAGATTTCAAATAAACTACAACTAAATCACACTGAAATTATAGAACAACAATACAATAATAGATTTCAAACAAACAACAATTAAATCACACTGAAAATATAGAACAACAACACAATAATAGATTTCAAATAAAGTACAACTTAATCACACTAAAAATATAGAACAACAATACATTAATAGATTTCAAATAAACAACAACTAAATCACACTGAAAATATAGAACAATGCAATAATAGATTTCAAATAAACAACAACTAAATCACACTGAAAATATAGAACAATACAATAATAGATTTCAAATAAACTACAACTAAATCACACTGAAAATATAGAACAACAATGCAATAATAATTTCAAATAAACTACAACTAAATCACACTGAAAATATAGAACAACAATGCAATAATAATTTCAAATAAACAACAACTAAATCACACTGAAAATATAGAACAACAATACTATAATAGATTTCACATAAACTACAACTAAATCACACTGAAAATATAGAACAACAATACATTAATAGATTTCAAATAAACAACAACTAAATCACACTGAAAATATAGAACAACAATACAATAATAGATTTCAAATAAACTACAACTAAATCACACTGAAAATATAGAACAACAATGCAATAATAGATTTCAAATAAACAACAACTAAATCACACTGAAAATATAGAACAACAATACAATAATAGATTTCAAATAAACTACAACTAAATCACACTGAAAATATAGAACAACAATACAATAATAGATTTCAAATAAACTACAACTAAATCACACTGAAAATATAGAACAACAATGCAATAATAATTTCAAAAAACAACAACTAAACCACACTGAAAATATAGAACAACAATACAATAATAGATTTCAAATAAACTACAACTAAATCACACTGAAAATATAGAACAACAATGCAATAATAATTTCAAATAAACAACAACTAAATCACACTGAAAATATAGAACAACAATACAATAATAGATTTCAAATAAACAACAACTAACTCACACTGATAATATAGAACAACAATACAATAATAGATTTAAATAAACTACAACTAAATCACACTGATAATATAGAACAACAAAATAATAATAGATTTCAAATAAACTACAACTAAATCACACTGATAATATAGAACAACAATACAATAATAGATTTCAAATAAACTACAACTAAATCACACTGAAAATATAGAACAACAATACAATAATAGATTTCAATTAAACTACAACTAAATCACACTGAAAATATAGAACAATACAATAATAGATTTCAAATAAACAACAACTAAATCACACTGAAAATATAGAACAACAATACAATAATAGATTTCAAATAAACTTCAACTAAATCTCACTGAAAATATAGAACAACAATACAATAATATATTTCAATTAAACTACAACTAAATCACACTGAAAATATAGAACAACAATACAATAATAGATTTCAAATAAACAACAACTAAATCACACTGAAAATATAGAACAACAATACAATAATAGATTTCAAATAAACAACAACTAAATCACACTGAAAATATAGAACAACAATACAATAATAGATTTCAAATAAACAACAACTAAATCACACTGAAAATATAGGACAACAATACAATAATAGATTTCAAATAAACTACAACTAAATGACATTGAAAATATAGAACAACAATACAATAATAGATTTCAAATAAACTACAACTAAATCACACTGAAAATATAGAACAAAAATACATTAATAGATTTCAAATAAACAACAACTAAATCACACTGAAAATATAGAACAATACAATAATAGATTTCAAATAAACAACAACTAAATCACACTGAAAATATAGAACAACAAGACAGTAAAGCATTTCAAATAAACAACAACTAAATCACACTGAAAATATTGAACAATAATACAATAATAAATTTCAATTAAACTACAACTAAATCACACTGAAAATATAGAACAACAATACAATAATAGATTTCAAATAAACAACAACTAAATCACACTGAAAATATAGAACAACAATACAATAATAGATTTCAAATAAAATACAACTAAATCACACTGAAAATATAGAACAACAATACAATAATAGATTTCAAATAAACAACAACTAAATCACACTGATAATATAGAACAACAATACAATAATAGATTTCCAATAAACTACAACTAAATCACACTGAAAATAGAGAACAACAATACAATAATAGATTTCAAATAAACTACAACTAAATCACACTGAAAATATAGAACAACAATACAATAATAGATTTCAAATAAACTTCAACTAAATCACACTGAAAATATAGAACAACAATACAATAATATATTTCAATTGAACTACAACTAAATCACACTGAAAATATAGAACAACAATACAATAATAGATTTCAAATAAACAACAACTAAAACACACTGAAAATATAGAACAACAATACAATAATAGATTTCAAATAAACTACAACTAAATCACACTGAAAATATAGAACAACAATGCAATAATAGATTTCAAATAAACAACAACTAAATCACACTGAAAATATAAAACAACAAGACAATAAAAGATTTCAAATAAACAACAACTAAATCACACTGAAAATATTGAACAACAATACAATAATAGATTTCAAATAAACAACAACTAAATCACACTGAAAATATAGAACAACAATACAATAATAGATTTCAAATAAAATACAACTAAATCACACTGAAAATATAGAACAACAATACAATAATAGATTTCAAATAAACAACAACTAAATCACACTGATAATATAGAACAACAATACAATAATAGATTTCCAATAAACTACAACTAAATCACGCTGAAAATAGAGAACAACAATACAATAATAGATTTCAAATAAACTACAACTAAATCACACTGACAATATAGAACAACAATACAATAATAGATTTCAAATAAACTTCAACTAAATCACACTGAAAATATAGAACAACAATACAATAATATATTTCAATTAAACTACAACTAAATCACACTGAAAATATAGAACAACAATACAATAATAGATTTCAAATAAACAACAACTAAATCACACTGAAAATATAGAACAACAATACAATAATAGATTTCAAATAAACTACAACTAAATCACACTGAAAATATAGAACAGCAATGCAATAATAGATTTCAAATAAACAACAACTAAATCACACTGAAAATATAGAACAACCATACAATAATAGATTTCAAATAAACTACAACTAAATCACACTGAAAATATAGAACAACAATGCCATAATAATTTCAAAAAACAACAACTAAATCACACTGAAAATATAGAACAACAATACAATAATAGAATTCAAATAAACTACAACTAAATCACACTGAAAATATAGAACAACAATGCAATAATAATTTCAAATAAACAACAACTAAATCACACTGAAAATATAGAACAACAATACAATAATAGATTTCAAATAAACAACAACTAACTCACACTGATAATATAGAACAACAATACAATAATAGATTTAAATAAACTACAACTAAATCACACTGATAATATAGAACAACAATACAATAATAGATTTCAAATAAACTACAACTAAATCACACTGAAAATATAGAACAACAATACAATAATAGATTTCAAATAAACAACAACTAAATCACACTGAAAATATAGAACAACAATACAATAATAGATTTCAAATAAACTACAACTAAATCACACTGAAAATATAGAACAACAATGCAATAATAGATTTCAAATAAACAACAACTAAATCACACTGAAAATATAGAACAACAAGACAATAAAAGATTTCAAATAAACAACAACTAAATCACACTGAAAATATTGAACAACAATACAATAATAGATTTCAAATAAACAACAATTAAATCACACTGAAAATATAGAACAACAATACAATAATAGATTTCAAATAAAATACAACTAAATCACACTGAAAATATAGAACAACAATACAATAATAGATTTCAAATAAACAACAACTAAATCACACTGATAATATAGAACAACAATACAATAATAGATTTCCAATAAACTACAACTAAATCACGCTGAAAATAGAGAACAACAATACAATAATAGATTTCAAATAAACTACAACTAAATCACACTGACAATATAGAACAACAATACAATAATAGATTTCAAATAAACTTCAACTAAATCACACTGAAAATATAGAACAACAATACAATAATATATTTCAATTAAACTACAATTAAATCACACTGAAAATATAGAACAACAATACAATAATAGATTTCAAATAAACAACAACTAAATCACACTGAAAATATAGAACAACAATACAATAATAGATTTCAAATAAACTACAACTAAATCACACTGAAAATATAGAACAACAATGCAATAATAGATTTCAAATAAACAACAACTAAATCACACTGAAAATATAGAACAACCATAGAATAATAGATTTCAAATAAACTACAACTAAATCACACTGAAAATATAGAACAACAATGCCATAATAATTTCAAAAAACAACAACTAAATCACACTGAAAATATAGAACAACAATACAATAATAGAATTCAAATAAACTACAACTAAATCACACTGAAAATATAGAACAACAATGCAATAATAATTTCAAATAAACAACAACTAAATCACACTGAAAATATAGAACAACAATACTATAATAGATTTCACATAAACTACAACTAAATCACACTGAAAATATAGAACAACAATACAATAATATATTTAAATAAACTACAACTAAATCACACTGAAAATATAGAACAACAATACATTAATAGATTTCAAATAAACTACAACTAAATCACACTGAAAATACAGAACAACAATGCAATAATAGATTTCAAATAAACTACAACTAAATCACACTGAAAACATAGAACAACAATACAATAATAGATTTCAAATAAACTACAACTAAATCACACGGAAAATATAGAACAACAATACAATAATAGAATTCAAATAAACTACAACTAAATCACACTGAAAATATAGAACAACAATGCAATAATAATTTCAAATAAACAACAACTAAATCACACTGAAAATATAGAACAACAATACAATAATAGATTTCAAATAAACTACAACTAAATCACACTGAAAATATAGAACAAAAATGCAATAATAGATTTCAAATAAACTACAACTAAATCACACAGAAAATATACAAAAACAATATATGTACAATAATAGATTTCAAATAAACTACAACTAAATCACACTGAAATTATAGAACAACAATACAATAATAGATTTCAAACAAACAACAATTAAATCACACTGAAAATATAGAACAACAACACAATAATAGATTTCAAATAAAGTACAACTTAATCACACTAAAAATATAGAACAACAATACATTAATAGATTTCAAATAAACAACAACTAAATCACACTGAAAATATAGAACAACAATGCAATAATAGATTTCAAATAAACAACAACTAAATCACACTGAAAATATAGAACAATACAATAATAGATTTCAAATAAACTACAACTAAATCACACTGAAAATATAGAACAACAATGCAATAATAATTTCAAATAAACTACAACTAAATCACACTGAAAATATAGAACAACAATGCAATAATAATTTCAAATAAACAACAACTAAATCACACTGAAAATATAGAACAACAATACTATAATAGATTTCACATAAACTACAACTAAATCACACTGAAAATATAGAACAACAATACATTAATAGATTTCAAATAAACAACAACTAAATCACACTGAAAATATAGAACAACAATAAAATAATAGATTTCAAATAAACTACAACTAAATCACACTGAAAATATAGAACAACAATGCAATAATAGATTTCAAATAAACAACAACTAAATCACACTGAAAATATAGAACAACAATACAATAATAGATTTCAAATAAACTACAACTAAATCACACTGAAAATATAGAACAACAATACAATAATAGATTTCAAATAAACTACAACTAAATCACACTGAAAATATAGAACAACAATGCAATAATAATTTCAAAAAACAACAACTAAACCACACTGAAAATATAGAACAACAATACAATAATAGATTTCAAATAAACTACAACTAAATCACACTGAAAATATAGAACAACAATGCAATAATAATTTCAAATAAACAACAACTAAATCACACTGAAAATATAGAACAACAATACAATAATAGATTTCAAATAAACAACAACTAACTCACACTGATAATATAGAACAACAATACAATAATAGATTTAAATAAACTACAACTAAATCACACTGATAATATAGAACAACAATATAATAATAGATTTCAAATAAACTACAACTAAATCACACTGATAATATAGAACAACAATACAATAATAGATTTCAAATAAACTACAACTAAATCACACTGAAAATATAGAACAACAATACAATAATAGATTTCAATTAAACTACAACTAAATCACACTGAAAATATAGAACAATACAATAATAGATTTCAAATAAACAACAACTAAATCACACTGAAAATATAGAACAACAATACAATAATAGATTTCAAATAAACTTCAACTAAATCACACTGAAAATATAGAACAACAATACAATAATATATTTCAATTAAACTACAACTAAATCACACTGAAAATATAGAACAACAATACAATAATAGATTTCAAATAAACAACAACTAAATCACACTGAAAATATAGAACAACAATACAATAATAGATTTCAAATAAACAACAACTAAATCACACTGAAAATATAGAACAACCATACAATAATAGATTTCAAATAAACTACAACTAAATCACACTGAAAATATAGAACAACAATGCCATAATAATTTCAAAAAACAACAACTAAATCACACTGAAAATATAGAACAACAATACAATAATAGAATTCAAATAAACTACAACTAAATCACACTGAAAATATAGAACAACAATGCAATAATAATTTCAAATAAACAACAACTAAATCACACTGAAAATATAGAACAACAATACAATAATAGATTTCAAATAAACAACAACTAACTCACACTGATAATATAGAACAACAATACAATAATAGATTTAAATAAACTACAACTAAATCACACTGATAATATAGAACAACAATACAATAATAGATTTCAAATAAACTACAACTAAATCACACTGAAAATATAGAACAACAATACAATAATAGATTTCAAATAAACAACAACTAAATCACACTGAAAATATAGAACAACAATACAATAATAGATTTCAAATAAACTACAACTAAATCACACTGAAAATATAGAACAACAATGCAATAATAGATTTCAAATAAACAACAACTAAATCACACTGAAAATATAGAACAACAATACAATAATAGATTTCAAATAAACAACAACTAAATCACACTGAAAATATAGAACAACAATACAATAATAGATTTCAAATAAACTACAACTAAATCACACTGAAAATATAGAACAACAAGACAATAAAAGATTTCAAATAAACAACAACTAAATCACACTGAAAATATTGAACAACAATACAATAATAGATTTCAAATAAACAACAACTAAATCACACTGAAAATATAGAACAACCATACAATAATAGATTTCAAATAAACTACAACTAAATCACACTGAAAATATAGAACAACAATGCCATAATAATTTCAAAAAACAACAACTAAATCACACTGAAAATATAGAACAACAATACAATAATAGATTTCAAATAAACTACAACTAAATCACACTGAAAATATAGAACAACAATACAATAATAGATTTCAAATAAACAACAACTAAATCACACTGAAAATATAGAACAACAATACAATAATAGATTTCAAATAAACTACAACTAAATCACACTGAAAATATAGAACAACAATGCCATAATAATTTCAAAAAACAACAACTAAATCACACTGATAATATAGAACAACAATACAATAATAGATTTCAAATAAACTACAACTAAATCACACTGAAAATATAGAACAACAATACAATAATAGATTTCAAATAAACAACAACTAAATCACACTGAAAATATAGAACAACAATACAATAATAGATTTCAAATAAACTACAACTAAATCACACTGAAAATATAGAACAACAATGCAATAATAGATTTCAAATAAACAACAACTAAATCACACTGAAAATATAGAACAACAATACAATAATAGATTTCAAATAAACAACAACTAAATCACACTGAAAATATAGAACAACAATACAATAATAGATTTCAAATAAACTACAACTAAATCACACTGAAAATATAGAACAACAAGACAATAAAAGATTTCAAATAAACAACAACTAAATCACACTGAAAATATTGAACAACAATACAATAATAGATTTCAAATAAACAACAACTAAATCACACTGAAAATATAGAACAACCATACAATAATAGATTTCAAATAAACTACAACTAAATCACACTGAAAATATAGAACAACAATGCCATAATAATTTCAAAAAACAACAACTAAATCACACTGAAAATATAGAACAACAATACAATAATAGAATTCAAATAAACTACAACTAAATCACACTGAAAATATAGAACAACAATGCAATAATAATTTCAAATAAACAACAACTAAATCACACTGAAAATATAGAACAACAATACAATAATAGATTTCAAATAAACAACAACTAACTCACACTGATAATATAGAACAACAATACAATAATAGATTTAAATAAACTACAACTAAATCACACTGATAATATAGAACAACAATACAATAATAGATTTCAAATAAACTACAACTAAATCACACTGAAAATATAGAACAACAATACAATAATAGATTTCAAATAAACAACAACTAAATCACACTGAAAATATAGAACAACAATACAATAATAGATTTCAAATAAACTACAACTAAATCACACTGAAAATATAGAACAACAATGCAATAATAGATTTCAAATAAACAACAACTAAATCACACTGAAAATATAGAACAAAAAGACAATAAAAGATTTCAAATAAACAACAACTAAATCACACTGAAAATATTGAACAACAATACAATAATAGATTTCAAATAAACAACAACTAAATCACACTGAAAATATAGAACAACAATACAATAATAGATTTCAAATAAAATACAACTAAATCACACTGAAAATATAGAACAACAATACAATAATAGATTTCAAATAAACAACAACTAAATCACACTGATAATATAGAACAACAATACAATAATAGATTTCCAATAAACTACAACTAAATCACGCTGAAAATAGAGAACATCAATACAATAATAGATTTCAAATAAACTACAACTAAATCACACTGACAATATAGAACAACAATACAATAATAGATTTCAAATAAACTTCAACTAAATCACACTGAAAATATAGAACAACAATACAATAATATATTTCAATTAAACTACAACTAAATCACACTGAAAATATAGAACAACAATACAATAATAGATTTCAAATAAACAACAACTAAATCACACTGAAAATATAGAACAACAATACAATAATAGATTTCAAATAAACTACAACTAAATCACACTGAAAATATAGAACAACAATGCAATAATAGATTTCAAATAAACAACAACTAAATCACACTGAAAATATAGAACAACCATACAATAATAGATTTCAAATAAACTACAACTAAATCACACTGAAAATATAGAACAACAATGCCATAATAATTTCAAAAAACAACAACTAAATCACACTGAAAATATAGAACAACAATACAATAATAGAATTCAAATAAACTACAACTAAATCACACTGAAAATATAGAACAACAATGCAATAATAATTTCAAATAAACAACAACTAAATCACACTGAAAATATAGAACAACAATACTATAATAGATTTCACATAAACTACAACTAAATCACACTGAAAATATAGAACAACAATACAATAATATATTTAAATAAACTACAACTAAATCACACTGAAAATATAGAACAACAATACATTAATAGATTTCAAATAAACTACAACTAAATCACACTGAAAATACAGAACAACAATGCAATAATAGATTTCAAATAAACTACAACTAAATCACACTGAAAACATAGAACAACAATACAATAATAGATTTCAAATAAACTACAACTAAATCACACGGAAAATATAGAACAACAATACAATAATAGAATTCAAATAAACTACAACTAAATCACACTGAAAATATAGAACAACAATGCAATAATAATTTCAAATAAACAACAACTAAATCACACTGAAAATATAGAACAACAATACAATAATAGATTTCAAATAAACTACAACTAAATCACACTGAAAATATAGAACAAAAATGCAATAATAGATTTCAAATAAACTACAACTAAATCACACAGAAAATATACAAAAACAATATATGTACAATAATAGATTTCAAATAAACTACAACTAAATCACACTGAAATTATAGAACAACAATACAATAATAGATTTCAAACAAACAACAATTAAATCACACTGAAAATATAGAACAACAACACAATAATAGATTTCAAATAAAGTACAACTTAATCACACTAAAAATATAGAACAACAATACATTAATAGATTTCAAATAAACAACAACTAAATCACACTGAAAATATAGAACAACAATGCAATAATAGATTTCAAATAAACAACAACTAAATCACACTGAAAATATAGAACAATACAATAATAGATTTCAAATAAACTACAACTAAATCACACTGAAAATATAGAACAACAATGCAATAATAATTTCAAATAAACTACAACTAAATCACACTGAAAATATAGAACAACAATGCAATAATAATTTCAAATAAACAACAACTAAATCACACTGAAAATATAGAACAACAATACTATAATAGATTTCACATAAACTACAACTAAATCACACTGAAAATATAGAACAACAATACATTAATAGATTTCAAATAAACAACAACTAAATCACACTGAAAATATAGAACAACAATACAATAATAGATTTCAAATAAACTACAACTAAATCACACTGAAAATATAGAACAACAAGACAATAAAAGATTTCAAACAAACAACAATTAAATCACACTGAAAATATAGAACAACAACACAATAATAGATTTCAAATAAAATACAACTTAATCACACTAAAAATATAGAACAACAATGCAATAATAGATTTCAAATAAACAACAACTAAATCACACTGAAAATATAGAACAACAATACAATAATAGATTTCAAATAAACTACAACTAAATCACACTGAAAATATAGAACAACAATACAATAATAGATTTCAAATAAACTACAACTAAATCACACTGAAAATATAGAACAACAATGCAATAATAATTTCAAAAAACAACAACTAAACCACACTGAAAATATAGAACAACAATACAATAATAGATTTCAAATAAACTACAACTAAATCACACTGAAAATATAGAACAACAATGCAATAATAATTTCAAATAAACAACAACTAAATCACACTGAAAATATAGAAAAACAATACAATAATAGATTTCAAATAAACAACAACTAACTCACACTGATAATATAGAACAACAATACAATAATAGATTTAAATAAACTACAACTAAATCACACTGATAATATAGAACAACAATATAATAATAGATTTCAAATAAACTACAACTAAATCACACTGATAATATAGAACAACAATACAATAATAGATTTCAAATAAACTACAACTAAATCACACTGAAAATATAGAACAACAATACAATAATAGATTTCTATTAAACTACAACTAAATCACACTGAAAATATAGAACAATACAATAATAGATTTCAAATAAACAACAACTAAATCACACTGAAAATATAGAACAACAATACAATAATAGATTTCAAATAAACTTCAACTAAATCACACTGAAAATATAGAACAACAATACAATAATATATTTCAATTAAACTACAACTAAATCACACTGAAAATATAGAACAACAATACAATAATAGATTTCAAATAAACAACAACTAAATCACACTGAAAATATAGAACAACAATACAATAATAGATTTCAAATAAACAACAACTAAATCACACTGAAAATATAGAACAACAATACAATAATAGATTTCAAATAAACAACAACTAAATCACACTGAAAATATAGGACAACAATACAATAATAGATTTCAAATAAACTACAACTAAATGACATTGAAAATATAGAACAACAATACAATAATAGATTTCAAATAAACTACAACTAAATCACACTGAAAATATAGAACAACAATACATTAATAGATTTCAAATAAACAACAACTAAATCACACTGAAAATATAGAACAATACAATAATAGATTTCAAATAAACAACAACTAAATCACACTGAAAATATAGAACAACAAGACAATAAAGGATTTCAAATAAACAACAACTAAATCACACTGAAAATATTGAACAATAATACAATAATAGATTTCAATTAAACTACAACTAAATCACACTGAAAATATAGAACAACAATACAATAATAGATTTCAAATAAACAACAACTAAATCACACTGAAAATATAGAACAACAATACAATAATAGATTTCAAATAAAATACAACTAAATCACACTGAAAATATAGAACAACAATACAATAATAGATTTCAAATAAACAACAACTAAATCACACTGATAATATAGAACAACAATACAATAATAGATTTCCAATAAACTACAACTAAATCACACTGAAAATAGAGAACAACAATACAATAATAGATTTCAAATAAACTACAACTAAATCACACTGAAAATATAGAACAACAATACAATAATAGATTTCAAATAAACTTCAACTAAATCACACTGAAAATATAGAACAACAATACAATAATATATTTCAATTAAACTACAACTAAATCACACTGAAAATATAGAACAACAATACAATAATAGATTTCAAATAAACAACAACTAAAACACACTGAAAATATAGAACAACAATACAATAATAGATTTCAAATAAACTACAACTAAATCACACTGAAAATATAGAACAACAATGCAATAATAGATTTCAAATAAACAACAACTAAATCACACTGAAAATATAGAACAACAAGACAATAAAAGATTTCAAATAAACAACAACTAAATCACACTGAAAATATTGAACAACAATACAATAATAGATTTCAAATAAACAACAACTAAATCACACTGAAAATATAGAACAACAATACAATAATAGATTTCAAATAAAATACAACTAAATCACACTGAAAATATAGAACAACAATACAATAATAGATTTCAAATAAACAACAACTAAATCACACTGATAATATAGAACAACAATACAATAATAGATTTCCAATAAACTACAACTAAATCACGCTGAAAATAGAGAACAACAATACAATAATAGATTTCAAATAAACTACAACTAAATCACACTGACAATATAGAACAACAATACAATAATAGATTTCAAATAAACTTCAACTAAATCACACTGAAAATATAGAACAACAATACAATAATATATTTCAATTAAACTACAACTAAATCACACTGAAAATATAGAACAACAATACAATAATAGATTTCAAATAAACAACAACTAAATCACACTGAAAATATAGAACAACAATACAATAATAGATTTCAAATAAACTACAACTAAATCACACTGAAAATATAGAACAACAATGCAATAATAGATTTCAAATAAACAACAACTAAATCACACTGAAAATATAGAACAACCATACAATAATAGATTTCAAATAAACTACAACTAAATCACACTGAAAATATAGAACAACAATGCCATAATAATTTCAAAAAACAACAACTAAATCACACTGAAAATATAGAACAACAATACAATAATAGAATTCAAATAAACTACAACTAAATCACACTGAAAATATAGAACAACAATGCAATAATAATTTCAAATAAACAACAACTAAATCACACTGAAAATATAGAACAACAATACAATAATAGATTTCAAATAAACAACAACTAACTCACACTGATAATATAGAACAACAATACAATAATAGATTTAAATAAACTACAACTAAATCACACTGATAATATAGAACAACAATACAATAATAGATTTCAAATAAACTACAACTAAATCACACTGAAAATATAGAACAACAATACAATAATAGATTTCAAATAAACAACAACTAAATCACACTGAAAATATAGAACAACAATACAATAATAGATTTCAAATAAACTACAACTAAATCACACTGAAAATATAGAACAACAATGCAATAATAGATTTCAAATAAACAACAACTAAATCACACTGAAAATATAGAACAACAAGACAATAAAAGATTTCAAATAAACAACAACTAAATCACACTGAAAATATTGAACAACAATACAATAATAGATTTCAAATAAACAACAACTAAATCACACTGAAAATATAGAACAACAATACAATAATAGATTTCAAATAATATACAACTAAATCACACTGAAAATATAGAACAACAATACAATAATAGATTTCAAATAAACTTCAACTAAATCACACTGAAAATATAGAACAACAATACAATAATATATTTCAATTAAACTACAACTAAATCACACTGAAAATATAGAACAACAATACAATAATAGATTTCAAATAAACAACAACTAAATCACACTGAAAATATAGAACAACAATACAATAATAGATTTCAAATAAACTACAACTAAATCACACTGAAAATATAGAACAACAATGCAATAATAGATTTCAAATAAACAACAACTAAATCACACTGAAAATATAGAACAACCATACAATAATAGATTTCAAATAAACTACAACTAAATCACACTGAAAATATAGAACAACAATGCCATAATAATTTCAAAAAACAACAACTAAATCACCACACTGAAAATATAGAACAACAATGCCATAATAATTTCAAAAAACAACAACTAAATCACACTGAAAATATAGAACAACAATACAATAATAGAATTCAAATAAACTACAACTAAATCGCACTGAAAATATAGAACAACAATGCAATAATAATTTCAAATAAACAACAACTAAATCACACTGAAAATATAGAACAACAATACAATAATAGATTTCAAATAAACAACAACTAACTCACACTGATAATATAGAACAACAATACAATAATAGATTTAAATAAACTACAACTAAATCACACTGATAATATAGAACAACAATACAATAATAGATTTCAAATAAACTACAACTAAATCACACTGAAAATATAGAACAACAATACAATAATAGATTTCAAATAAACAACAACTAAATCACACTGAAAATATAGAACAACAATACAATAATAGATTTCAAATAAACTACAACTAAATCACACTGAAAATATAGAACAACAATGCAATAATAGATTTCAAATAAACAACAACTAAATCACACTGAAAATATAGAACAACAAGACAATAAAAGATTTCAAATAAACAACAACTAAATCACACTGAAAATATTGAACAACAATACAATAATAGATTTCAAATAAACAACAACTAAATCACACTGAAAATATAGAACAACAATACAATAATAGATTTCAAATAAAATACAACTAAATCACACTGAAAATATAGAACAACAATACAATAATAGATTTCAAATAAACAACAACTAAATCACACTGATAATATAGAACAACAATACAATAATAGATTTCCAATAAACTACAACTAAATCACGCTGAAAATAGAGAACAACAATATAATAATAGATTTCAAATAAACTACAACTAAATCACACTGACAATATAGAACAACAATACAATAATAGATTTCAAATAAACTTCAACTAAATCACACTGAAAATATAGAACAACAATACAATAATATATTTCAATTAAACTACAACTAAATCACACTGAAAATATAGAACAACAATACAATAATAGATTTCAAATAAACAACAACTAAATCACACTGAAAATATAGAACAACAATACAATAATAGATTTCAAATAAACTACAACTAAATCACACTGAAAATATAGAACAACAATGCAATAATAGATTTCAAATAAACAACAACTAAATCACACTGAAAATATAGAACAACCATACAATAATAGATTTCAAATAAACTACAACTAAATCACACTGAAAATATAGAACAACAATGCCATAATAATTTCAAAAAACAACAACTAAATCACACTGAAAATATAGAACAACAATACAATAATAGAATTCACATAAACTACAACTAAATCACACTGAAAATATAGAACAACAATACAATAATATATTTAAATAAACTACAACTAAATCACACTGAAAATATAGAACAACAATACATTAATAGATTTCAAATAAACTACAACTAAATCACACTGAAAATACAGAACAACAATGCAATAATAGATTTCAAATAAACTACAACTAAATCACACTGAAAACATAGAACAACAATACAATAATAGATTTCATATAAACTACAACTAAATCACACGGAAAATATAGAACAACAATACAATAATAGAATTCAAATAAACTACAACTAAATCGCACTGAAAATATAGAACAACAATGCAATAATAATTTCAAATAAACAACAACTAAATCACACTGAAAATATAGAACAACAATACAATAATAGATTTCAAATAAACAACAACTAACTCACACTGATAATATAGAACAACAATACAATAATAGATTTAAATAAACTACAACTAAATCACACTGATAATATAGAACAACAATACAATAATAGATTTCAAATAAACTACAACTAAATCACACTGAAAATATAGAACAACAATACAATAATAGATTTCAAATAAACAACAACTAAATCACACTGAAAATATAGAACAACAATACAATAATAGATTTCAAATAAACTACAACTAAATCACACTGAAAATATAGAACAACAATGCAATAATAGATTTCAAATAAACAACAACTAAATCACACTGAAAATATAGAACAACAAGACAATAAAAGATTTCAAATAAACAACAACTAAATCACACTGAAAATATTGAACAACAATACAATAATAGATTTCAAATAAACAACAACTAAATCACACTGAAAATATAGAACAACAATACAATAATAGATTTCAAATAAAATACAACTAAATCACACTGAAAATATAGAACAACAATACAATAATAGATTTCAAATAAACAACAACTAAATCACACTGATAATATAGAACAACAATACAATAATAGATTTCCAATAAACTACAACTAAATCACGCTGAAAATAGAGAACAACAATACAATAATAGATTTCAAATAAACTACAACTAAATCACACTGACAATATAGAACAACAATACAATAATAGATTTCAAATAAACTTCAACTAAATCACACTGAAAATATAGAACAACAATACAATAATATATTTCAATTAAACTACAACTAAATCACACTGAAAATATAGAACAACAATACAATAATAGATTTCAAATAAACAACAACTAAATCACACTGAAAATATAGAACAACAATACAATAATAGATTTCAAATAAACTACAACTAAATCACACTGAAAATATAGAACAACAATGCAATAATAGATTTCAAATAAACAACAACTAAATCACACTGAAAATATAGAACAACCATACAATAATAGATTTCAAATAAACTACAACTAAATCACACTGAAAATATAGAACAACAATGCCATAATAATTTCAAAAAACAACAACTAAATCACACTGAAAATATAGAACAACAATACAATAATAGAATTCACATAAACTACAACTAAATCACACTGAAAATATAGAACAACAATACAATAATATATTTCAAATAAACAACAACTAACTCACACTGATAATATAGAACAACAATACAATAATAGATTTAAATAAACTACAACTAAATCACACTGATAATATAGAACAACAATACAATAATAGATTTCAAATAAACTACAACTAAATCACACTGAAAATATAGAACAACAATACAATAATAGATTTCAAATAAACAACAACTAAATCACACTGAAAATATAGAACAACAATACAATAATAGATTTCAAATAAACTACAACTAAATCACACTGAAAATATAGAACAACAATGCAATAATAGATTTCAAATAAACAACAACTAAATCACACTGAAAATATAGAACAACAAGACAATAAAAGATTTCAAATAAACAACAACTAAATCACACTGAAAATATTGAACAACAATACAATAATAGATTTCAAATAAACAACAACTAAATCACACTGAAAATATAGAACAACAATACAATAATAGATTTCAAATAAAATACAACTAAATCACACTGAAAATATAGAACAACAATACAATAATAGATTTCAAATAAACTTCAACTAAATCACACTGAAAATATAGAACAACAATACAATAATATATTTCAATTAAACTACAACTAAATCACACTGAAAATATAGAACAACAATACAATAATAGATTTCAAATAAACAACAACTAAATCACACTGAAAATATAGAACAACAATACAATAATAGATTTCAAATAAACTACAACTAAATCACACTGAAAATATAGAACAACAATGCAATAATAGATTTCAAATAAACAACAACTAAATCACACTGAAAATATAGAACAACCATACAATAATAGATTTCAAATAAACTACAACTAAATCACACTGAAAATATAGAACAACAATGCCATAATAATTTCAAAAAACAACAACTAAATCACCACACTGAAAATATAGAACAACAATGCCATAATAATTTCAAAAAACAACAACTAAATCACACTGAAAATATAGAACAACAATACAATAATAGAATTCAAATAAACTACAACTAAATCGCACTGAAAATATAGAACAACAATGCAATAATAATTTCAAATAAACAACAACTAAATCACACTGAAAATATAGAACAACAATACAATAATAGATTTCAAATAAACAACAACTAACTCACACTGATAATATAGAACAACAATACAATAATAGATTTAAATAAACTACAACTAAATCACACTGATAATATAGAACAACAATACAATAATAGATTTCAAATAAACTACAACTAAATCACACTGAAAATATAGAACAACAATACAATAATAGATTTCAAATAAACAACAACTAAATCACACTGAAAATATAGAACAACAATACAATAATAGATTTCAAATAAACTACAACTAAATCACACTGAAAATATAGAACAACAATGCAATAATAGATTTCAAATAAACAACAACTAAATCACACTGAAAATATAGAACAACAAGACAATAAAAGATTTCAAATAAACAACAACTAAATCACACTGAAAATATTGAACAACAATACAATAATAGATTTCAAATAAACAACAACTAAATCACACTGAAAATATAGAACAACAATACAATAATAGATTTCAAATAAAATACAACTAAATCACACTGAAAATATAGAACAACAATACAATAATAGATTTCAAATAAACAACAACTAAATCACACTGATAATATAGAACAACAATACAATAATAGATTTCCAATAAACTACAACTAAATCACGCTGAAAATAGAGAACAACAATACAATAATAGATTTCAAATAAACTACAACTAAATCACACTGACAATATAGAACAACAATACAATAATAGATTTCAAATAAACTTCAACTAAATCACACTGAAAATATAGAACAACAATACAATAATATATTTCAATTAAACTACAACTAAATCACACTGAAAATATAGAACAACAATACAATAATAGATTTCAAATAAAAAACAACTAAATCACACTGAAAATATAGAACAACAATACAATAATAGATTTCAAATAAACTACAACTAAATCACACTGAAAATATAGAACAACAATGCAATAATAGATTTCAAATAAACAACAACTAAATCACACTGAAAATATAGAACAACCATACAATAATAGATTTCAAATAAACTACAACTAAATCACACTGAAAATATAGAACAACAATGCCATAATAATTTCAAAAAACAACAACTAAATCACACTGAAAATATAGAACAACAATACAATAATAGAATTCACATAAACTACAACTAAATCACACTGAAAATATAGAACAACAATACAATAATATATTTAAATAAACTACAACTAAATCACACTGAAAATATAGAACAACAATACATTAATAGATTTCAAATAAACTACAACTAAATCACACTGAAAATACAGAACAACAATGCAATAATAGATTTCAAATAAACTACAACTAAATCACACTGAAAACATAGAACAACAATACAATAATAGATTTCATATAAACTACAACTAAATCACACGGAAAATATAGAACAACAATACAATAATAGAATTCAAATAAACTACAACTAAATCACACTGAAAATATAGAACAACAATGCAATAATAATTTCAAATAAACAACAACTAAATCACACTGAAAATATAGAACAACAATACAATAATAGATTTCAAATAAACTACAACTAAATCACACTGAAAATATAGAACAAAAATGCAATAATAGATTTCAAATAAACTACAACTAAATCACACAGAAAATATACAAAAACAATATATGTACAAAAGTAGATTTCAAATAAACTACAACTAAATCACACTGAAATTATAGAACAACAATACAATAATAGATTTCAAACAAACAACAATTAAATCACACTGAAAATATAGAACAACAACACAATAATAGATTTCAAATAAAGTACAACTTAATCACACTAAAAATATAGAACAACAATACAATAATAGATTTCAAATAAACTACAACTAAATCACACTGAAAATATAGAACAACAATGCAATAATAGATTTCAAATAAACAACAACTAAATCACACTGAAAATATAGAACAACCATACAATAATAGATTTCAAATAAACTACAACTAAATCACACTGAAAATATAGAACAACAATGCCATAATAATTTCAAAAAACAACAACTAAATCACACTGAAAATATAGAACAACAATACAATAATAGAATTCACATAAACTACAACTAAATCACACTGAAAATATAGAACAACAATACAATAATATATTTAAATAAACTACAACTAAATCACACTGAAAATATAGAACAACAATACATTAATAGATTTCAAATAAACTACAACTAAATCACACTGAAAATACAGAACAACAATGCAATAATAGATTTCAAATAAACTACAACTAAATCACACTGAAAACATAGAACAACAATACAATAATAGATTTCATATAAACTACAACTAAATCACACGGAAAATATAGAACAACAATACAATAATAGAATTCAAATAAACTACAACTAAATCACACTGAAAATATAGAACAACAATGCAATAATAATTTCAAATAAACAACAACTAAATCACACTGAAAATATAGAACAACAATACAATAATAGATTTCAAATAAACTACAACTAAATCACACTGAAAATATAGAACAAAAATGCAATAATAGATTTCAAATAAACTACAACTAAATCACACAGAAAATATACAAAAACAATATATGTACAAAAGTAGATTTCAAATAAACTACAACTAAATCACACTGAAATTATAGAACAACAATACAATAATAGATTTCAAACAAACAACAATTAAATCACACTGAAAATATAGAACAACAACACAATAATAGATTTCAAATAAAGTACAACTTAATCACACTAAAAATATAGAACAACAATACATTAATAGATTTCAAATAAACAACAACTAAATCACACTGAAAATATAGAACAACAATGCAATAATAGATTTCAAATAAACAACAACTAAATCACACTGAAAATATAGAACAATACAATAATAGATTTCAAATAAACTACAACTAAATCACACTGAAAATATAGAACAACAATGCAATAATAATTTCAAATAAACTACAACTAAATCACACTGAAAATATAGAACAACAATGCAATAATAATTTCAAATAAACAACAACTAAATCACACTGAAAATATAGAACAACAATACTATAATAGATTTCACATAAACTACAACTAAATCACACTGAAAATATAGAACAACAATACATTAATAGATTTCAAATAAACAACAACTAAATCACACTGAAAATATAGAACAACAATACAATAATAGATTTCAAATAAACTACAACTAAATCACACTGAAAATATAGAACAACAATGCAATAATAGATTTCAAATAAACAACAACTAAATCACACTGAAAATATAGAACAACAATACAATAATAGATTTCAAATAAACTACAACTAAATCACACTGAAAATATAGAACAACAATGCAATAATAATTTCAAAAAACAACAACTAAACCACACTGAAAATATAGAACAACAATACAATAATAGATTTCAAATAAACTACAACTAAATCACACTGAAAATATAGAACAACAATACAATAATAGATTTCAATTAAACTACAACTAAATCACACTGAAAATATAGAACAATACAATAATAGATTTCAAATAAACAACAACTAAATCACACTGAAAATATAGAACAACAATACAATAATAGATTTCAAATAAACTTCAACTAAATCACACTGAAAATATAGAACAACAATACAATAATATATTTCAATTAAACTACAACTAAATCACACTGAAAATATAGAACAACAATACAATAATAGATTTCAAATAAACAACAACTAAATCACACTGAAAATATAGAACAACAATACAATAATAGATTTCAAATAAACAACAACTAAATCACACTGAAAATATAGAACAACAATACAATAATAGATTTCAAATAAACAACAACTAAATCACACTGAAAATATAGGACAACAATACAATAATAGATTTCAAATAAACTACAACTAAACGACATTGAAAATATAGAACAACAATACAATAATAGATTTCAAATAAACTACAACTAAATCACACTGAAAATATAGAACAACAATACATTAATAGATTTCAAATAAACAACAACTAAATCACACTGAAAATATAGAACAATACAATAATAGATTTCAAATAAACAACAACTAAATCACACTGAAAATATAGAACAACAAGACAATAAAGGATTTCAAATAAACAACAACTAAATCACACTGAAAATATTGAACAATAATACAATAATAGATTTCAAATAAACAACAACTAAATCACACTGAAAATATAGAACAACAATACAATAATAGATTTCAAATAAAATACAACTAAATCACACTGAAAATATAGAACAACAATACAATAATAGATTTCAAATAAACAACAACTAAATCACACTGATAATATAGAACTACAATACAATAATAGATTTCCAATAAACTACAACTAAATCACACTGAAAATAGAGAACAACAATACAATAATAGATTTCAAATAAACTACAACTAAATCACACTGAAAATATAGAACAACAATACAATAATAGATTTCAAATAAACTTCAACTAAATCACACTGAAAATATAGAACAACAATACAATAATATATTTCAATTAAACTACAACTAAATCACACTGAAAATATAGAACAACAATACAATAATAGATTTCAAATAAACAACAACTAAAACACACTGAAAATATAGAACAACAATACAATAATAGATTTCAAATAAACTACAACTAAATCACACTGAAAATATAGAACAACAATGCAATAATAGATTTCAAATAAACAACAACTAAATCACACTGAAAATATAGAACAACAAGACAATAAAAGATTTCAAATAAACAACAACTAAATCACACTGAAAATATTGAACATCAATACAATAATAGATTTCAAATAAACAACAACTAAATCACACTGAAAATATAGAACAACAATACAATAATAGATTTCAAATAAAATACAACTAAATCACACTGAAAATATAGAACAACAATACAATAATAGATTTCAAATAAACAACAACTAAATCACACTGATAATATAGAACAACAATACAATAATAGATTTCAAATAAACTACAACTAAATCGCACTGAAAATATAGAACAACAATACAATAATAGATTTCAATTAAACTACAACTAAATCACACTGAAAATATAGAACAACAATACAATAATAGATTTCAAATAAACAACAACTAAATCACACTGAAAATATAGAACAACAATACAATAATAGATTTCAAATAAACTACAACTAAATCACACTGAAAATATAGAACAACAATGCAATAATAGATTTCAAATAAACAACAACTAAATCACACTGAAAATATAGAACAACCATACAATAATAGATTTCAAATAAACTACAACTAAATCACACTGAAAATATAGAACAACAATGCCATAATAATTTCAAAAAACAACAACTAAATCACACTGAAAATATAGAACAACAATACAATAATAGAATTCAAATAAACTACAACTAAATCACACTGAAAATATAGAACAACAATGCAATAATAATTTCAAATAAACAACAACTAAATCACACTGAAAATATAGAACAACAATACAATGATAGATTTCAAATAAACAACAACTAACTCACACTGATAATATAGAACAACAATACAATAATAGATTTAAATAAACTACAACTAAATCACACTGATAATATAGAACAACAATACAATAATAGATTTCAAATAAACTACAACTAAATCACACTGAAAATATAGAACAACAATACAATAATAGATTTCAATTAAACTACAACTAAATCACACTGAAAATATAGAACAATACAATAATAGATTTCAAATAAACAACAACTAAATCACACTGAAAATATAGAACAACAATACAATAATAGATTTCAAATAAACTTCAACTAAATCACACTGAAAATATAGAGAAACAATACAATAATATATTTCAATTAAACTACAACTAAATCACACTGAAAATATAGAACAACAATACAATAATAGATTTCAAATAAACAACAACTAAATCACACTGAAAATATAGAACAACAATACAATAATAGATTTCAAATAAACTACAACTAAATCACACTGAAAATATAGAACAACAATGCAATAATAGATTTCAAATAAACAACAACTAAATCACACTGAAAATATAGAACAACAATACAATAATAGATTTCAAATAAACTACAACTAAATCACACTGACAATATAGAACAACAATACAATAATAGATTTCAAATAAACTTCAACTAAATCACACTGAAAATATAGAACAACAATACAATAATATATTTCAATTAAACTACAACTAAATCACACTGAAAATATAGAACAACAATACAATAATAGATTTCAAATAAACTACAACTAAATCACACTGAAAATATAGAACAACAATGCAATAATAATTTCAAAAAACAACAACTAAACCACACTGAAAATATAGAACAACAATACAATAATAGATTTCAAATAAACTACAACTAAATCACACTGAAAATATAGAACAACAATGCAATAATAATTTCAAATAAACAACAACTAAATCACACTGATAATATAGAACAACAATACAATAATAGATTTAAATAAACTACAACTAAATCACACTGATAATATAGAACAACAATATAATAATAGATTTCAAATAAACTACAACTAAATCACACTGATAATATAGAACAACAATACAATAATAGATTTCAAATAAACTACAACTAAATCACACTGAAAATATAGAACAACAATACAATAATAGATTTCAATTAAACTACAACTAAATCACACTGAAAATATAGAACAATACAATAATAGATTTCAAATAAACAACAACTAAATCACACTGAAAATATAGAACAACAATACAATAATAGATTTCAAATAAACTTCAACTAAATCACACTGAAAATATAGAACAACAATACAATAATATATTTCAATTAAACTACAACTAAATCACACTGAAAATATAGAACAACAATACAATAATAGATTTCAAATAAACAACAACTAAATCACACTGAAAATATAGAACAACAATACAATAATAGATTTCAAATAAACAACAACTAAATCACACTGAAAATATAGGACATCAATACAATAATAGATTTCAAATAAACTACAACTAAATGACATTGAAAATATAGAACAACAATACAATAATAGATTTCAAATAAACTACAACTAAATCACACTGAAAATATAGAACAACAATACAATAATAGATTTCAAATAAACAACAACTAAATCACACTGAAAATATAGAACAATACAATAATAGATTTCAAATAAACAACAACTAAATCACACTGAATATAGAGAACAACAAGACAATAAAGGATTTCAAATAAACAACAACTAAATCACACTGAAAATATTGAACAATAATACAATAATAGATTTCAAATAAACAACAACTAAATCACACTGAAAATATAGAACAACAATACAATAATAGATTTCAAATAAAATACAACTAAATCACACTGAAAATATAGAACAACAATACAATAATAGATTTCAAATAAACAACAACTAAATCACACTGATAATATAGAACAACAATACAATAATAGATTTCCAATAAACTACAACTAAATCACACTGAAAATAGAGAACAACAATACAATAATAGATTTCAAATAAACTACAACTAAATCACACTGAAAATATAGAACAACAATACAATAATAGATTTCAAATAAACTTCAACTAAATCACACTGAAAATATAGAACAACAATACAATAATATATTTCAATTAAACTACAACTAAATCACACTGAAAATATAGAACAACAATACAATAATAGATTTCAAATAAACAACAACTAAAACACACTGAAAATATAGAACAACAATACAATAATAGATTTCAAATAAACTACAACTAAATCACACAGAAAATATAGAACAACAATGCAATAATAGATTTCAAATAAACAACAACTAAATCACACTGAAAATATAGAACAACAAGACAATAAAAGATTTCAAATAAACAACAACTAAATCACACTGAAAATATTGAACATCAATACAATAATAGATTTCAAATAAACAACAACTAAATCACACTGAAAATATAGAACAACAATACAATAATAGATTTCAAATAAAATACAACTAAATCACACTGAAAATATAGAACAACAATACAATAATAGATTTCAAATAAACAACAACTAAATCACACTGATAATATAGAACAACAATACAATAATAGATTTCCAATAAACTACAACTAAATCACGCTGAAAATAGAGAACAACAATACAATAAAAGATTTCAAATAAACTACAACTAAATCACACTGACAATATAGAACAACAATACAATAATAGATTTCAAATAAACTTCAACTAAATCACACTGAAAATATAGAACAACAATACAATAATATATTTCAATTAAACTACAACTAAATCACACTGAAAATATAGAATAACAATACAATAATAGATTTCAAATAAACAACAACTAAATCACACTGAAAATATAGAACAACAATACAATAATAGATTTCAAATAAACTACAACTAAATCACACTGAAAATATAGAACAACAATGCAATAATAGATTTCAAATAAACAACAACTAAATCACACTGAAAATATAGAACAACCATACAATAATAGATTTCAAATAAACTACAACTAAATCACACTGAAAATATAGAACAACAATGCCATAATAATTTCAAAAAAACAACAACTAAATCACACTGAAAATATAGAACAACAATACAATAATAGAATTCAAATAAACTACAACTAAATCACACTGAAAATATAGAACAACAATACAATGATAGATTTCAAATAAACAACAACTAACTCACACTGATAATATAGAACAACAATACAATAATAGATTTAAATAAACTACAACTAAATCACACTGATAATATAGAACAACAATACAATAATAGATTTCAAATAAACTACAACTAAATCACACTGAAAATATAGAACAACAATACAATAATAGATTTCAATTAAACTACAACTAAATCACACTGAAAATATAGAACAATACAATAATAGATTTCAAATAAACAACAACTAAATCACACTGAAAATATAGAACAACAATACAATAATAGATTTCAAATAAACTTCAACTAAATCACACTGAAAATATAGAGAAACAATACAATAATATATTTCAATTAAACTACAACTAAATCACACTGAAAATATAGAACAACAATACAATAATAGATTTCAAATAAACAACAACTAAATCACACTGAAAATATAGAACAACAATACAATAATAGATTTCAAATAAACTACAACTAAATCACACTGAAAATATAGAACAACAATGCAATAATAGATTTCAAATAAACAACAACTAAATCACACTGAAAATATAGAACAACAATACAATAATAGATTTCAAATAAACTACAACTAAATCACACTGAAAATATAGAACAACAATGCCATAATAATTTCAAAAAACAACAACTAACTCACACTGATAATATAGAACAACAATACAATAATAGATTTAAATAAACTACAACTAAATCACACTGATAATATAGAACAACAATATAATAATAGATTTCAAATAAACTACAACTAAATCACACTGATAATATAGAACAACAATACAATAATAGATTTCAAATAAACTACAACTAAATCACACTGAAAATATAGAACAACAATACAATAATAGATTTCAATTAAACTACAACTAAATCACACTGAAAATATAGAACAATACAATAATAGATTTCAAATAAACAACAACTAAATCACACTGAAAATATAGAACAACAATACAATAATAGATTTCAAATAAACTTCAACTAAATCACACTGAAAATATAGAACAACAATACAATAATATATTTCAATTAAACTACAACTAAATCACACTGAAAATATAGAACAACAATACAATAATAGATTTCAAATAAACAACAACTAAATCACACTGAAAATATAGAACAACAAGACAATAATAGATTTCAAATAAACAACAACTAAATCACACTGAAAATATAGAACAACAATACAATAATAGATTTCAAATAAACAACAACTAAATCACACTGAAAATATAGAGAAACAATACAATAATATATTTCAATTAAACTACAACTAAATGACATTGAAAATATAGAACAACAATACAATAATAGATTTCAAATAAACTACAACTAAATCACACTGAAAATATAGAACAACAATACAATAATAGATTTCAAATAAACAACAACTAAATCACACTGAAAATATAGAACAATACAATAATAGATTTCAAATAAACAACAACTAAATCACACTGAAAATATAGAACAACAAGACAATAAAGGATTTCAAAAAAACAACAACTAAATCACACTGAAAATATAGAACAACAATACAATAATAGATTTCAATTAAACTACAACTAAATCACACTGATAATATAGAACTACAATACAATAATAGATTTCCAATAAACTACAACTAAATCACACTGAAAATAGAGAACAACAATACAATAATAGATTTCAAATAAACTACAACTAAATCACACTGAAAATATAGAACAACAATACAATAATAGATTTCAATTAAACTACAACTAAATCACACTGATAATATAGAACTACAATACAATAATAGATTTCCAATAAACTACAACTAAATCACACTGAAAATAGAGAACAACAATACAATAATAGATTTCAAATAAACTACAACTAAATCACACTGAAAATATAGAACAACAATACAATAATAGATTTCAAATAAACTTCAACTAAATCACACTGAAAATATAGAACAACAATACAATAATATATTTCAATTAAACTACAACTAAATCACACTGAAAATATAGAACAACAATACAATAATAGATTTCAAATAAACAACAACTAAAACACACTGAAAATATAGAACAACAATACAATAATAGATTTCAAATAAACTACAACTAAATCACACTGAAAATATAGAACAACAATGCAATAATAGATTTCAAATAAACAACAACTAAATCACACTGAAAATATAGAACAACAAGACAATAAAAGATTTCAAATAAACAACAACTAAATCACACTGAAAATATTGAACATCAATACAATAATAGATTTCAAATAAACAACAACTAAATCACACTGAAAATATAGAACAACAATACAATAATAGATTTCAAATAAAATACAACTAAATCACACTGAAAATATAGAACAACAATACAATAATAGATTTCAAATAAACAACAACTAAATCACACTGAAAATATAGAACAACAATACAATAATAGATTTCAATTAAACTACAACTAAATCACACTGAAAATATAGAACAACAATACAATAATAGATTTCAAATAAACAACAACTAAATCACACTGAAAATATAGAACAACAATACAATAATAGATTTCAAATAAACTACAACTAAATCACACTGAAAATATAGAACAACAATGCAATAATAGATTTCAAATAAACAACAACTAAATCACACTGAAAATATAGAACAACCATACAATAATAGATTTCAAATAAACTACAACTAAATCACACTGAAAATATAGAACAACAATGCCATAATAATTTCAAAAAACAACAACTAAATCACACTGAAAATATAGAACAACAATACAATAATAGAATTCAAATAAACTACAACTAAATCACACTGAAAATATAGAACTACAATGCAATAATAATTTCAAATAAACAACAACTAAATCACACTGAAAATATAGAACAACAATACAATGATAGATTTCAAATAAACAACAACTAACTCACACTGATAATATAGAACAACAATACAATAATAGATTTAAATAAACTACAACTAAATCACACTGATAATATAGAACAACAATACAATAATAGATTTCAAATAAACTACAACTAAATCACACTGAAAATATAGAACAACAATACAATAATAGATTTCAATTAAACTACAACTAAATCACACTGAAAATATAGAACAATACAATAATAGATTTCAAATAAACAACAACTAAATCACACTGAAAATATAGAACAACAATACAATAATAGATTTCAAATAAACTTCAACTAAATCACACTGAAAATATAGAGAAACAATACAATAATATATTTCAATTAAACTACAACTAAATCACACTGAAAATATAGAACAACAATACAATAATAGATTTCAAATAAACAACAACTAAATCACACTGAAAATATAGAACAACAATACAATAATAGATTTCAAATAAACTACAACTAAATCACACTGAAAATATAGAACAACAATGCAATAATAGATTTCAAATAAACAACAACTAAATCACACTGAAAATATAGAACAACAATACAATAATAGATTTCAAATAAACTACAACTAAATCACACTGACAATATAGAACAACAATACAATAATAGATTTCAAATAAACTTCAACTAAATCACACTGAAAATATAGAACAACAATACAATAATATATTTCAATTAAACTACAACTAAATCACACTGAAAATATAGAACAACAATACAATAATAGATTTCAAATAAACTACAACTAAATCACACTGAAAATATAGAACAACAATGCAATAATAATTTCAAAAAACAACAACTAAACCACACTGAAAATATAGAACAACAATACAATAATAGATTTCAAATAAACTACAACTAAATCACACTGAAAATATAGAACAACAATGCAATAATAATTTCAAATAAACAACAACTAAATCACACTGATAATATAGAACAACAATACAATAATAGATTTAAATAAACTACAACTAAATCACACTGATAATATAGAACAACAATATAATAATAGATTTCAAATAAACTACAACTAAATCACACTGATAATATAGAACAACAATACAATAATAGATTTCAAATAAACTACAACTAAATCACACTGAAAATATAGAACAACAATACAATAATAGATTTCAATTAAACTACAACTAAATCACACTGAAAATATAGAACAATACAATAATAGATTTCAAATAAACAACAACTAAATCACACTGAAAATATAGAACAACAATACAATAATAGATTTCAAATAAACTTCAACTAAATCACACTGAAAATATAGAACAACAATACAATAATATATTTCAATTAAACTACAACTAAATCACACTGAAAATATAGAACAACAATACAATAATAGATTTCAAATAAACAACAACTAAATCACACTGAAAATATAGAACAACAATACAATAATAGATTTCAAATAAACAACAACTAAATCACACTGAAAATATAGGACATCAATACAATAATAGATTTCAAATAAACTACAACTAAATGACATTGAAAATATAGAACAACAATACAATAATAGATTTCAAATAAACTACAACTAAATCACACTGAAAATATAGAACAACAATACAATAATAGATTTCAAATAAACAACAACTAAATCACACTGAAAATATAGAACAATACAATAATAGATTTCAAATAAACAACAACTAAATCACACTGAATATAGAGAACAACAAGACAATAAAGGATTTCAAATAAACAACAACTAAATCACACTGAAAATATTGAACAATAATACAATAATAGATTTCAAATAAACAACAACTAAATCACACTGAAAATATAGAACAACAATACAATAATAGATTTCAAATAAAATACAACTAAATCACACTGAAAATATAGAACAACAATACAATAATAGATTTCAAATAAACAACAACTAAATCACACTGATAATATAGAACAACAATACAATAATAGATTTCCAATAAACTACAACTAAATCACACTGAAAATAGAGAACAACAATACAATAATAGATTTCAAATAAACTACAACTAAATCACACTGAAAATATAGAACAACAATACAATAATAGATTTCAAATAAACTTCAACTAAATCACACTGAAAATATAGAACAACAATACAATAATATATTTCAATTAAACTACAACTAAATCACACTGAAAATATAGAACAACAATACAATAATAGATTTCAAATAAACAACAACTAAAACACACTGAAAATATAGAACAACAATACAATAATAGATTTCAAATAAACTACAACTAAATCACACAGAAAATATAGAACAACAATGCAATAATAGATTTCAAATAAACAACAACTAAATCACACTGAAAATATAGAACAACAAGACAATAAAAGATTTCAAATAAACAACAACTAAATCACACTGAAAATATTGAACATCAATACAATAATAGATTTCAAATAAACAACAACTAAATCACACTGAAAATATAGAACAACAATACAATAATAGATTTCAAATAAAATACAACTAAATCACACTGAAAATATAGAACAACAATACAATAATAGATTTCAAATAAACAACAACTAAATCACACTGATAATATAGAACAACAATACAATAATAGATTTCCAATAAACTACAACTAAATCACGCTGAAAATAGAGAACAACAATACAATAATAGATTTCAAATAAACTACAACTAAATCACACTGAAAATATAGAACAACAATACAATAATAGATTTCAAATAAACTTCAACTAAATCACACTGAAAATATAGAACAACAATACAATAATATATTTCAATTAAACTACAACTAAATCACACTGAAAATATAGAATAACAATACAATAATAGATTTCAAATAAACAACAACTAAATCACACTGAAAATATAGAACAACAATACAATAATAGATTTCAAATAAACTACAACTAAATCACACTGAAAATATAGAACAACAATGCAATAATAGATTTCAAATAAACAACAACTAAATCACACTGAAAATATAGAACAACCATACAATAATAGATTTCAAATAAACTACAACTAAATCACACTGAAAATATAGAACAACAATGCCATAATAATTTCAAAAAAACAACAACTAAATCACACTGAAAATATAGAACAACAATACAATAATAGAATTCAAATAAACTACAACTAAATCACACTGAAAATATAGAACAACAATGCAATAATAATTTCAAATAAACAACAACTAAATCACACTGAAAATATAGAACAACAATACAATGATAGATTTCAAATAAACAACAACTAACTCACACTGATAATATAGAACAACAATACAATAATAGATTTAAATAAACTACAACTAAATCACACTGATAATATAGAACAACAATACAATAATAGATTTCAAATAAACTACAACTAAATCACACTGAAAATATAGAACAACAATACAATAATAGATTTCAATTAAACTACAACTAAATCACACTGAAAATATAGAACAATACAATAATAGATTTCAAATAAACAACAACTAAATCACACTGAAAATATAGAACAACAATACAATAATAGATTTCAAATAAACTTCAACTAAATCACACTGAAAATATAGAGAAACAATACAATAATATATTTCAATTAAACTACAAGTAAATCACACTGAAAATATAGAACAACAATACAATAATAGATTTCAAATAAACAACAACTAAATCACACTGAAAATATAGAACAACAATACAATAATAGATTTCAAATAAACTACAACTAAATCACACTGAAAATATAGAACAACAATGCAATAATAGATTTCAAATAAACAACAACTAAATCACACTGAAAATATAGAACAACAATACAATAATAGATTTCAAATAAACTACAACTAAATCACACTGAAAATATAGAACAACAATGCCATAATAATTTCAAAAAACAACAACTAAACCACACTGAAAATATAGAACAACAATACAATAATAGATTTCAAATAAACAACAACTAACTCACACTGATAATATAGAACAACAATACAATAATAGATTTAAATAAACTACAACTAAATCACACTGATAATATAGAACAACAATATAATAATAGATTTCAAATAAACTACAACTAAATCACACTGATAATATAGAACAACAATACAATAATAGATTTCAAATAAACTACAACTAAATCACACTGAAAATATAGAACAACAATACAATAATAGATTTCAATTAAACTACAACTAAATCACACTGAAAATATAGAACAATACAATAATAGATTTCAAATAAACAACAACTAAATCACACTGAAAATATAGAACAACAATACAATAATAGATTTCAAATAAACTTCAACTAAATCACACTGAAAATATAGAACAACAATACAATAATATATTTCAATTAAACTACAACTAAATCACACTGAAAATATAGAACAACAATACAATAATAGATTTCAAATAAACAACAACTAAATCACACTGAAAATATAGAACAACAAGACAATAATAGATTTCAAATAAACAACAACTAAATCACACTGAAAATATAGAACAACAATACAATAATAGATTTCAAATAAACAACAACTAAATCACACTGAAAATATAGGACAACAATACAATAATAGATTTCAAATAAACTACAACTAAATGACATTGAAAATATAGAACAACAATACAATAATAGATTTCAAATAAACTACAACTAAATCACACTGAAAATATAGAACAACAACACAATAATAGATTTCAAATAAACAACAACTAAATCACACTGAAAATATAGAACAATACAATAATAGATTTCAAATAAACAACAACTAAATCACACTGAAAATATAGAACAACAAGACAATAAAGGATTTCAAATAAACAACAACTAAATCACACTGAAAATATTGAACAATAATACAATAATAGATTTCAAATAAACAACAACTAAATCACACTGAAAATATAGAACAACAATACAATAATAGATTTCAAATAAAATACAACTAAATCACACTGAAAATATAGAACAACAATACAATAATAGATTTCAAATAAACAACAACTAAATCACACTGATAATATAGAACAACAATACAATAATAGATTTCCAATAAACTACAACTAAATCACACTGAAAATAGAGAACAACAATACAATAATAGATTTCAAATAAACTACAACTAAATCACACTGAAAATATAGAACAACAATACAATAATAGATTTCAAATAAACTTCAACTAAATCACACTGAAAATATAGAACAACAATACAATAATATATTTCAATTAAACTACAACTAAATCACACTGAAAATATAGAACAACAATACAATAATAGATTTCAAATAAACAACAACTAAAACACACTGAAAATATAGAACAACAATACAATAATAGATTTCAAATAAACTACAACTAAATCACACTGAAAATATAGAACAACAATGCAATAATAGATTTCAAATAAACAACAACTAAATCACACTGAAAATATAGAACAACAAGACAATAAAAGATTTCAAATAAACAACAACTAAATCACACTGAAAATATTGAACAACAATACAATAATAGATTTCAAATAAACAACAACTAAATCACACTGAAAATATAGAACAACAATACAATAATAGATTTCAAATAAAATACAACTAAATCACACTGAAAATATAGAACAACAATACAATAATAGATTTCAAATAAACAACAACTAAATCACACTGATAATATAGAACAACAATACAATAATAGATTTCCAATAAACTACAACTAAATCACGCTGAAAATAGAGAACAACAATACAATAATAGATTTCAAATAAACTACAACTAAATCACACTGACAATATAGAACAACAATACAATAATAGATTTCAAATAAACTTCAACTAAATCACACTGAAAATATAGAACAACAATACAATAATATATTTCAATTAAACTACAACTAAATCACACTGAAAATATAGAACAACAATACAATAATAGATTTCAAATAAACAACAACTAAATCACACTGAAAATATAGAACAACAATACAATAATAGATTTCAAATAAACTACAACTAAATCACACTGAAAATATAGAACAACAATGCAATAATAGATTTCAAATAAACAACAACTAAATCACACTGAAAATATAGAACAACCATACAATAATAGATTTCAAATAAACTACAACTAAATCACACTGAAAATATAGAACAACAATGCCAAAATAATTTCAAAAAACAACAACTAAATCACACTGAAAATATAGAACAACAATACAATAATAGAATTCAAATAAACTACAACTAAATCACACTGAAAATATAGAACAACAATGCAATAATAATTTCAAATAAACAACAACTAAATCACACTGAAAATATAGAACAACAATACAATAATAGATTTCAAATAAACAACAACTAACTCACACTGATAATATAGAACAACAATACAATAATAGATTTAAATAAACTACAACTAAATCACACTGATAATATAGAACAACAATACAATAATAGATTTCAAATAAACTACAACTAAATCACACTGAAAATATAGAACAACAATACAATAATAGATTTCAAATAAACAACAACTAAATCACACTGAAAATATAGAACAACAATACAATAATAGATTTCAAATAAACTACAACTAAATCACACTGAAAATATAGAACAACAATGCAATAATAGATTTCAAATAAACAACAACTAAATCACACTGAAAATATAGAACAACAATACAATAATAGATTTCAAATAAAATACAACTAAATCACACTGAAAATATAGAACAACAATACAATAATAGATTTCAAATAAACAACAACTAAATCACACTGATAATATAGAACAACAATACAATAATAGATTTCCAATAAACTACAACTAAATCACGCTGAAAATAGAGAACAACAATACAATAATAGATTTCAAATAAACTACAACTAAATCACACTGACAATATAGAACAACAATACAATAATAGATTTCAAATAAACTTCAACTAAATCACACTGAAAATATAGAACAACAATACAATAATATATTTCAATTAAACTACAACTAAATCACACTGAAAATATAGAACAACAATACAATAATAGATTTCAAATAAACAACAACTAAATCACACTGAAAATATAGAACAACAATACAATAATAGATTTCAAATAAACTACAACTAAATCACACTGAAAATATAGAACAACAATGCAATAATAGATTTCAAATATACAACAACTAAATCACACTGAAAATATAGAACAACCATACAATAATAGATTTCAAATAAACTACAACTAAATCACACTGAAAATATAGAACAACAATGCCATAATAATTTCAAAAAACAACAACTAAATCACACTGAAAATATAGAACAACAATACAATAATAGAATTCAAATAAACTACAACTAAATCACTCTGAAAATATAGAACAACAATGCAATAATAATTTCAAATAAACAACAACTAAATCACACTGAAAATATAGAACAACAATACTATAATAGATTTCACATAAACTACAACTAAATCACACTGAAAATATAGAACAACAATACAATAATATATTTAAATAAACTACAACTAAATCACACTGAAAATATAGAACAACAATACATTAATAGATTTCAAATAAACTACAACTAAATCACACTGAAAATACAGAACAACAATGCAATAATAGATTTCAAATAAACTACAACTAAATCACACTGAAAACATAGAACAACAATACAATAATAGATTTCAAATAAACTACAACTAAATCACACGGAAAATATAGAACAACAATACAATAATAGATTTCAAATAAACTACAACTAAATCACACTGAAAATATAGAACAACAAGGCAATAATAATTTCAAATAAACAACAACTAAATCACACTGAAAATATAGAACAACAATACAATAATAGATTTCAAATAAACTACAACTAAATCACACTGAAAATATAGAACAAAAATGCAATAATAGATTTCAAATAAACTACAACTAAATCACACAGAAAATATACAAAAACAATATATGTACAATAATAGATTTCAAATAAACAACAACTAAATCACACTGAAAATATAGAACAACAATAAAATAATAGATTTCAAATAAACTACAACTAAATCACACTGAAATTATAGAACAACAATACAATAATAGATTTCAAACAAACAACAATTAAATCACACTGAAAATATAGAACAACAACACAATAATAGATTTCAAATAAAGTACAACTTAATCACACTAAAAATATAGAACAACAATACATTAATAGATTTCAAATAAACAACAACTAAATCACACTGAAAATATAGAACAACAATGCAATAATAGATTTCAAATAAACAACAACTAAATCACACTGAAAATATAGAACAATACAATAATAGATTTCAAATAAACTACAACTAAATCACACTGAAAATATAGAACAACAATGCAATAATAATTTCAAATAAACTACAACTAAATCACACTGAAAATATAGAACAACAATACAATAATAGATTTCAAATAAACTACAACTAAATCACACTGAAAATATAGAACAACAATGCAATAATAGATTTCAAATATACAACAACTAAATCACACTGAAAATATAGAACAACCATACAATAATAGATTTCAAATAAACTACAACTAAATCACACTGAAAATATAGAACAACAATGCCATAATAATTTCAAAAAACAACAACTAAATCACACTGAAAATATAGAACAACAATACAATAATAGAATTCAAATAAACTACAACTAAATCACTCTGAAAATATAGAACAACAATGCAATAATAATTTCAAATAAACAACAACTAAATCACACTGAAAATATAGAACAACAATACTATAATAGATTTCACATAAACTACAACTAAATCACACTGAAAATATAGAACAACAATACAATAATATATTTAAATAAACTACAACTAAATCACACTGAAAATATAGAACAACAATACATTAATAGATTTCAAATAAACTACAACTAAATCACACTGAAAATACAGAACAACAATGCAATAATAGATTTCAAATAAACTACAACTAAATCACACTGAAAACATAGAACAACAATACAATAATAGATTTCAAATAAACTACAACTAAATCACACGGAAAATATAGAACAACAATACAATAATAGATTTCAAATAAACTACAACTAAATCACACTGAAAATATAGAACAACAAGGCAATAATAATTTCAAATAAACAACAACTAAATCACACTGAAAATATAGAACAACAATACAATAATAGATTTCAAATAAACTACAACTAAATCACACTGAAAATATAGAACAAAAATGCAATAATAGATTTCAAATAAACTACAACTAAATCACACAGAAAATATACAAAAACAATATATGTACAATAATAGATTTCAAATAAACAACAACTAAATCACACTGAAAATATAGAACAACAATACAATAATAGATTTCAAATAAACTACAACTAAATCACACTGAAATTATAGAACAACAATACAATAATAGATTTCAAACAAACAACAATTAAATCACACTGAAAATATAGAACAACAACACAATAATAGATTTCAAATAAAGTACAACTTAATCACACTAAAAATATAGAACAACAATACATTAATAGATTTCAAATAAACAACAACTAAATCACACTGAAAATATAGAACAACAATGCAATAATAGATTTCAAATAAACAACAACTAAATCACACTGAAAATATAGAACAATACAATAATAGATTTCAAATAAACTACAACTAAATCACACTGAAAATATAGAACAACAATGCAATAATGATTTCAAATAAACTACAACTAAATCACACTGAAAATATAGAACAACAATACAATAATAGATTTCAAATAAACAACAACTAAATCACACTGAAAATATAGAACAACAATACAATAATAGATTTCAAATAAACAACAACTAAATCACACTGAAAATATAGAACAACAATACAATAATAGATTTCAAATAAACAACAACTAAATCACACTGAAAATATAGAACAATACAATAATAGATTTCAAATAAACAACAACTAAATGACATTGAAAATATAGAACAACAATACAATAATAGATTTCAAATAAACTACAACTAAATCACACTGAAAATATAGAACAACAATACAATAATAGATTTCAAATAAACAACAACTAAATCACACTGAAAATATAGAACAATACAATAATAGATTTCAAATAAACTACAACTAAATCACACTGAAAATATAGAACAACAATACAATAATAGATTTCAAATAAACAACAACTAAATCACACTGAAAATATAGAACAATACAATAATAGATTTCAAATAAACAACAACTAAATCACACTGAAAATATAGAACAACAAGACAATAAAGGATTTCAAATAAACAACAACTAAATCACACTGAAAATATTGAACAATAATACAATAATAGATTTCAAATAAACAACAACTAAATCACACTGAAAATATAGAACAACAATACAATAATAGATTTCAAATAAACAACAACTAAATCACACTGATAATATAGAACAACAATACAATAATAGATTTCCAATAAACTACAACTAAATCACGCTGAAAATAGAGAACAACAATACAATAATAGATTTCAAATAAACTACAACTAAATCACACTGACAATATAGAACAACAATACAATAATAGATTTCAAATAAACTTCAACTAAATCACACTGAAAATATAGAACAACAATACAATAATAGATTTCAAATAAACAACAACTAAATCACACTGAAAATATAGAACAACAATACAATAATAGATTTCAAATAAACTACAACTAAATCACACTGAAAATATAGAACAACAATGCAATAATAGATTTCAAATAAACAACAACTAAATCACACTGAAAATATAGAACATCCATACAATAATAGATTTCAAATAAACTACAACAAAATCACACTGAAAATATAGAACAACAATGCCATAATAATTTCAAAAAACAACAACTAAATCACACTGAAAATATAGAACAACAATACAATAATAGAATTCAAATAAACTACAACTAAATCACACTGAAAATATAGAACAACAATGCAATAATAATTTCAAATAAACAACAACTAAATCACACTGAAAATATAGAACAACAATACAATAATAGATTTCAAATAAACAACAACTAACTCACACTGATAATATAGAACAACAATACAATAATAGATTTAAATAAACTACAACTAAATCACACTGATAATATAGAACAACAATACAATAATAGATTTCAAATAAACTACAACTAAATCACACTGAAAATATAGAACAACAATACAATAATAGATTTCAAATAAACAACAACTAAATCACACTGAAAATATAGAACAACAATACAATAATAGATTTCAAATAAACTACAACTAAATCACACTGAAAATATAGAACAACAATGCAATAATAGATTTCAAATAAACAACAACTAAATCACACTGAAAATATAGAACAACAAGACAATAAAAGATTTCAAATAAACAACAACTAAATCACACTGAAAATATTGAACAACAATACAATAATAGATTTCAAATAAACAACAACTAAATCACACTGAAAATATAGAACAACAATACAATAATAGATTTCAAATAAACTACAACTAAATCACACTGAAAATATAGAACAACAAGGCAATAATAATTTCAAATAAACAACAACTAAATCACACTGAAAATATAGAACAACAATACAATAATAGATTTCAAATAAACTACAACTAAATCACACTGAAAATATAGAACAAAAATGCAATAATAGATTTCAAATAAACTACAACTAAATCACACAGAAAATATACAAAAACAATATATGTACAATAATAGATTTCAAATAAACAACAACTAAATCACACTGAAAATATAGAACAACAATACAATAATAGATTTCAAATAAACTACAACTAAATCACACTGAAATTATAGAACAACAATACAATAATAGATTTCAAACAAACAACAATTAAATCACACTGAAAATATAGAACAACAACACAATAATAGATTTCAAATAAAGTACAACTTAATCACACTAAAAATATAGAACAACAATACATTAATAGATTTCAAATAAACAACAACTAAATCACACTGAAAATATAGAACAACAATGCAATAATAGATTTCAAATAAACAACAACTAAATCACACTGAAAATATAGAACAATACAATAATAGATTTCAAATAAACTACAACTAAATCACACTGAAAATATAGAACAACAATACAATAATAGATTTCAAATAAACTACAACTAAATCACACTGAAAATATAGAACAACAATACAATAATAGATTTCAAATAAACAACAACTAAATCACACTGAAAATATAGAACAACAATACAATAATAGATTTCAAATAAACAACAACTAAATCACACTGAAAATATAGAACAATACAATAATAGATTTCAAATAAACAACAACTAAATCACACTGAAAATATAGAACAACAAGACAATAAAGGATTTCAAATAAACAACAACTAAATCACACTGAAAATATTGAACAATAATACAATAATAGATTTCAAATAAACAACAACTAAATCACACTGAAAATATAGAACAACAATACAATAATAGATTTCAAATAAACAACAACTAAATCACACTGATAATATAGAACAACAATACAATAATAGATTTCCAATAAACTACAACTAAATCACGCTGAAAATAGAGAACAACAATACAATAATAGATTTCAAATAAACTACAACTAAATCACACTGACAATATAGAACAACAATACAATAATAGATTTCAAATAAACTTCAACTAAATCACACTGAAAATATAGAACAACAATACAATAATATATTTCAATTAAACTACAACTAAATCACACTGAAAATATAGAACAACAATACAATAATAGATTTCAAATAAACAACAACTAAATCACACTGAAAATATAGAACAACAATACAATAATAGATTTCAAATAAACTACAACTAAATCACACTGAAAATATAGAACAACAATGCAATAATAGATTTCAAATAAACAACAACTAAATCACACTGAAAATATAGAACAACCATACAATAATAGATTTCAAATAAACTACAACAAAATCACACTGAAAATATAGAACAACAATGCCATAATAATTTCAAAAAACAACAACTAAATCACACTGAAAATATAGAACAACAATACAATAATAGAATTCAAATAAACTACAACTAAATCACACTGAAAATATAGAACAACAATGCAATAATAATTTCAAATAAACAACAACTAAATCACACTGAAAATATAGAACAACAATACAATAATAGATTTCAAATAAACAACAACTAACTCACACTGATAATATAGAACAACAATACAATAATAGATTTAAATAAACTACAACTAAATCACACTGATAATATAGAACAACAATACAATAATAGATTTCAAATAAACTACAACTAAATCACACTGAAAATATAGAACAACAATACAATAATAGATTTCAAATAAACAACAACTAAATCACACTGAAAATATAGAACAACAATACAATAATAGATTTCAAATAAACTACAACTAAATCACACTGAAAATATAGAACAACAATGCAATAATAGATTTCAAATAAACAACAACTAAATCACACTGAAAATATAGAACAACAAGACAATAAAAGATTTCAAATAAACAACAACTAAATCACACTGAAAATATTGAACAACAATACAATAATAGATTTCAAATAAACAACAACGAAATCACACTGAAAATATAGAACAACAATACAATAATAGATTTCAAATAAAATACAACTAAATCACACTGAAAATATAGAACAACAATACAATAATAGATTTCAAATAAACAACAACTAAATCACACTGATAATATAGAACAACAATACAATAATAGATTTCCAATAAACTACAACTAAATCACGCTGAAAATAGAGAACAACAATACAATAATAGATTTCAAATAAACTACAACTAAATCACACTGACAATATAGAACAATACAATAATATATTTCAAATAAACTTCAACTAAATCACACTGAAAATATAGAACAACAATACAATAATATATTTCAATTAAACTACAACTAAATCACACTGAAAATATAGAACAACAATACAATAATAGATTTCAAATAAACAACAACTAAATCACACTGAAAATATAGAACAACAATACAATAATAGATTTCAAATAAACTACAACTAAATCACACTGAAAATATAGAACAACAATGCAATAATAGATTTCAAATAAACAACAACTAAATCACACTGAAAATATAGAACAACCATACAATAATAGATTTCAAATAAACTACAACTAAATCACACTGAAAATATAGAACAACAATGCCATAATAATTTCAAAAAACAACAACTAAATCACACTGAAAATATAGAACAACAATACAATAATAGAATTCAAATAAACTACAACTAAATCACACTGAAAATATAGAACAACAATGCAATAATAATTTCAAATAAACAACAACTAAATCACACTGAAAATATAGAACAACAATACTATAATAGATTTCACATAAACTACAACTAAATCACACTGAAAATATAGAACAACAATACAATAATATATTTAAATAAACTACAACTAAATCACACTGAAAATATAGAACAACAATACATTAATAGATTTCAAATAAACTACAACTAAATCACACTGAAAATATAGAACAACAATACAATAATATATTTAAATAAACTACAACTAAATCACGCTGAAAATAGAGAACAACAATACAATAATAGATTTCAAATAAACTACAACTAAATCACACTGACAATATAGAACAATACAATAATATATTTCAAATAAACTTCAACTAAATCACACTGAAAATATAGAACAACAATACAATAATATATTTCAATTAAACTACAACTAAATCACACTGAAAATATAGAACAACAATACAATAATAGATTTCAAATAAACAACAACTAAATCACACTGAAAATATAGAACAACAATACAATAATAGATTTCAAATAAACTACAACTAAATCACACTGAAAATATAGAACAACAATGCAATAATAGATTTCAAATAAACAACAACTAAATCACACTGAAAATATTGAACAACAATACAATAATATATTTCAATTAAACTACAACTAAATCACACTGAAAATATAGAACAACAATACAATAATAGATTTCAAATAAACAACAACTAAATCACACTGAAAATATAGAACAACAATACAATAATAGATTTCAAATAAACTACAACTAAATCACACTGAAAATATAGAACAACAATGCAATAATAGATTTCAAATAAACAACAACTAAATCACACTGAAAATATAGAACAACCATACAATAATAGATTTCAAATAAACTACAACTAAATCACACTGAAAATATAGAACAACAATGCCATAATAATTTCAAAAAACAACAACTAAATCACACTGAAAATATAGAACAACAATACAATAATAGAATTCAAATAAACTACAACTAAATCACACTGAAAATATAGAACAACAATGCAATAATAATTTCAAATAAACAACAACTAAATCACACTGAAAATATAGAACAACAATACTATAATAGATTTCACATAAACTACAACTAAATCACACTGAAAATATAGAACAACAATACAATAATATATTTAAATAAACTACAACTAAATCACACTGAAAATATAGAACAACAATACATTAATAGATTTCAAATAAACTACAACTAAATCACACTGAAAATACAGAACAACAATGCAATAATAGATTTCAAATAAACTACAACTAAATCACACTGAAAACATAGAACAACAATACAATAATAGATTTCAAATAAACTACAACTAAATCACACGGAAAATATAGAACAACAATACAATAATAGATTTCAAATAAACTACAACTAAATCACACTGAAATTATAGAACAACAATACAATAATAGATTTCAAACAAACAACAATTAAATCACACTGAAAATATAGAACAACAACACAATAATAGATTTCAAATAAAGTACAACTTAATCACACTAAAAATATAGAACAACAATACATTAATAGATTTCAAATAAACAACAACTAAATCACACTGAAAATATAGAACAACAATGCAATAATAGATTTCAAATAAACAACAACTAAATCACACTGAAAATATAGAACAATACAATAATAGATTTCAAATAAACTACAACTAAATCACACTGAAAATATAGAACAACAATGCAATAATAATTTCAAATAAACTACAACTAAATCACACTGAAAATATAGAACAACAATGCAATAATAATTTCAAATAAACAACAACTAAATCACACTGAAAATATAGAACAACAATACTATAATAGATTTCACATAAACTACAACTAAATCACACTGAAAATACAGAACAACAATGCAATAATAGATTTCAAATAAACTACAACTAAATCACACTGAAAACATAGAACAACAATACAATAATAGATTTCAAATAAACTACAACTAAATCACACGGAAAATATAGAACAACAATACAATAATAGATTTCAAATAAACAACAACTAAATCACACTGAAAATATAGAACAACAATACAATAATAGATTTCAAATAAACTACAACTAAATCACACTGAAAATATAGAACAACAATGCAATAACAATTTCAAATAAACAACAACTAAATCACACTGAAAATATAGAACAACAATACAATAATAGATTTCAAATAAACTACAACTAAATCACACTGAAAATATAGAACAAAAATGCAATAATAGATTTCAAATAAACTACAACTAAATCACACAGAAAATATACAAAAACAATATATGTACAATAATAATTTCAAATAAACAACAACTAAATCACACTGAAAATATAGAACAACAATACAATAATAGATTTCAAATAAACTACAACTAAATCACACTGAAATTATAGAACAACAATACAATAATAGATTTCAAACAAACAACAATTAAATCACACTGAAAATATAGAACAACAACACAATAATAGATTTCAAATAAAGTACAACTTAATCACACTAAAAATATAGAACAACAATACATTAATAGATTTCAAATAAACAACAACTAAATCACACTGAAAATATAGAACAACAATGCAATAATAATTTCAAATAAACAACAACTAAATCACACTGAAAATATAGAACAACAATACAATAATAGATTTCAAATAAACAACAACTCACACTGATAATATAGAACAACAATACAATAATAGATTTAAATAAACTACAACTAAATCACACTGATAATATAGAAAAACAATACAATAATAGATTTCAAATAAACTACAACTAAATCACACTGTTAATATAGAACAACAATACAATAATAAATTTCAAATAAAATACAACTAAATCACACTGAAAATATAGAACAACAATACAATAATAGATTTAAATAAACTACAACTAAATCACACTGAAAATATAGAACCACAATACAATAATAGATTTCAAATAAACAACAACTAAATCACACTGAAAATATAGAACAACAATACAATAATAGATTTCAAATAAACAACAACTAAATCACACTGAAAATATAGAACAACAATGCAATAATAATTTCAAATAAACAACAACTAAATCACACTGAAAATATAGAACAACAATACAATAATAGATTTCAAATAAACAACAACTAAATCACATTGAAAATATAGAACAACAATACAATAATAGATTTCAAATAAACTACAACTAAATCACACTGAAAATATAGAACAACAATACAATAATAGATTTCAAATAAACAACAACGAAATCACACTGAAAATATAGAACAACAATAGAATAATAGATTTCAAATAAACAACAACTAAATCACACTGAAAATATAGAACAACAATACAATAATAGATTTCAAATAAACAACAACTAAATCACACTGAAAATATTGAACAACAATACAATAATAGATTTCAAATAAACAACAACTAAATCACACTGAAAATATAGAACAACAATACAATAATGGATTTCAAATAAAATACAACCTAATCACACTGAAAATATAGAACAACAATACAATAATAGATTTAAATAAACTACAACTAAATCACACTGAAAATATAGAACAACAATACAATAATAGATTTCAAATAAACTACAACTAAATCACACTGAAAATATAGAACAACAATACAATAATAGATTTAAATAAACTACAACTAAATCACACTGATAATTTAGAACAACAATACAATAATAGATTTCAAATAAACTACAACTAAATCACACTGATAATATAGAACAACAATACAATAATAGATTTCAAATAAACTACAACTAAATCTCACTGAAAATATAGAACAACAATACAATAATAGATTTCAATTAAACTACAACTAAATCACACTGAAAATATAGAACAGTACAATAATAGATTTCAAATAAACAACAACTAAATCACACTGAAAATATAGAACAACAATACAATAATAGGTTTCAAATAAACAACAACTAAATCACACTGAAAATAGAGAACAACAATACAATAATAGATTTCAAATAAACAACAACTAAATCACACTGAAAATATAGAACAACAATACAATAATAGATTTCAAATAAACAACAACTAAATCACATTGAAAATATAGAACAACAATACAATAATAGATTTCAAATAAACTACAACTAAATCACACTGAAAATATAAAACAACAATACAATAATAGATTTCAAATAAACAACAACTAAATCACACTGAAAATATAGAACAACAATACAATAATAGATTTCAAATAAACAACAACTAAATCACACTGAAAATGTAGAACAATACAATAATAGATTTCAAATAAACTACAACTAAATCACACTGAAAATATAGAACAACAATACAATAATAGATTTAAATAAACTACAACTAAATCACACTGAAAATATAGAACAACAATACATTAATAGGTTTCAAATAATCTACAACTAAATCACACTGAAAATATAGAACAACAATACAATAATAGATTTCAAATAAACAACAACTAAATCACACTGATAATATAGAACAACAATACAATAATAGATTTAAATAAACTACAACTAAATCACACGGAAAATATAGAACAACAATACAATAATAGATTTCAAATAAACTACAACTAAATCACACTGAAAATATAGAACAACAATACTATAATAGATTTCACATAAACTACAACTAAATCACACTGAAAATATAGAACAACAATACAATAATAGATTTCAAATAAACAACAACTAAATCGCATTGAAAATATAGAACAACAATACAATAATAGATTTCAAATAAACTACAACTAAATCACACTGAAAATATAGAACAACAATACAATAATAGATTTCAAATAAACAACGAAATCACACTGAAAATATAGAACAACAATACAATAATAGATTTCAAATAAACAACAACTAAATCACACTGAAAATATAGAACAACAATACAATAATAGATTTCAAATAAACAACAACTAAATCACACTGAAAATATTGAACAACAATACAATAATAGATTTCAAATAAACAACAACTAAATCACACTGAAAATATAGAACAACAATACAATAATGGATTTCAAATAAAATACAACTAAATCACACTGAAAATATAGAACAACAATACAATAATAGATTTAAATAAACTACAACTAAATCACACTGAAAATATAGAACAACAATACAATAATAGATTTCAAATAAACTACAACTAAATCACACTGAAAATATAGAACAACAATACAATAATAGATTTAAATAAACTACAACTAAATCACACTGATAATTTAGAACAACAATACAATAATAGATTTCAAATAAACTACAACTAAATCACACTGATAATATAGAACAACAATACAATAATAGATTTCAAATAAACTACAACTAAATCTCACTGAAAATATAGAACAACAATACAATAATAGATTTCCATTAAACTACAACTAAATCACACTGAAAATATAGAACAGTACAATAATAGATTTCAAATAAACAACAACTAAATCACACTGAAAATATAGAACAACAATACAATAATAGGTTTCAAATAAACAACAACTAAATCACACTGAAAATATAGAACAACAATACAATAATAGATTTCAAATAAACAACAACTAAATCACACTGAAAATATAGAACAACAATACAATAATAGATTTCAAATAAACAACAACTAAATCACATTGAAAATATAGAACAACAATACAATAATAGATTTCAAATAAACAACAACTAAATCACACTGAAAATATAGAACAATACAATAATAGATTTCAAATAAACTACAACTAAATCACACTGAAAATATAGAACAACAATACAATAATAGATTTAAATAAACTACAACTAAATCACACTGAAAATATAGAACAACAATACATTAATAGGTTTCAAATAATCTACAACTAAATCACACTGAAAATATAGAACAACAATACAATAATAGATTTCAAATAAACAACAACTAAATCACACTGATAATATAGAACAACAATACAATAATAGATTTAAATAAACTACAACTAAATCACACGGAAAATATAGAACAACAATACAATAATAGATTTCAAATAAACTACAACTAAATCACACTGAAAATATAGAACAACAATACTATAATAGATTTCACATAAACTACAACTAAATCACACTGAAAATATAGAACAACAATACAATAATAGATTTCAAATAAACAACAACTAAATCGCATTGAAAATATAGAACAACAATACAATAATAGATTTCAAATAAACTACAACTAAATCACACTGAAAATATAGAACAACAATACAATAATAGATTTCAAATAAACAACGAAATCACACTGAAAATATAGAACAACAATAGAATAATAGATTTCAAATAAACAACAACTAAATCACACTGAAAATATAGAACAACAATACAATAATAGATTTCAAATAAACAACAACTAAATCACACTGAAAATATTGAACAACAATACAATAATAGATTTCAAATAAACAACAACTAAATCACACTGAAAATATAGAACAACAATACAATAATGGATTTCAAATAAAATACAACTAAATCACACTGAAAATATAGAACAACAATACAATAATAGATTTAAATAAACTACAACTAAATCACACTGAAAATATAGAACAACAATACAATAATAGATTTCAAATAAACTACAACTAAATCACACTGAAAATATAGAACAACAATACAATAATAGATTTAAATAAACTACAACTAAATCACACTGATAATTTAGAACAACAATACAATAATAGATTTCAAATAAACTACAACTAAATCACACTGATAATATAGAACAACAATACAATAATAGATTTCAAATAAACTACAACTAAATCTCACTGAAAATATAGAACAACAATACAATAATAGATTTCCATTAAACTACAACTAAATCACACTGAAAATATAGAACAGTACAATAATAGATTTCAAATAAACAACAACTAAATCACACTGAAAATATAGAACAACAATACAATAATAGGTTTCAAATAAACAACAACTAAATCACACTGAAAATATAGAACAACAATACAATAATAGATTTCAAATAAACAACAACTAAATCACACTGAAAATATAGAACAACAATACAATAATAGATTTCAAATAAACAACAACTAAATCACATTGAAAATATAGAACAACAATACAATAATAGATTTCAAATAAACTACAACTAAATCACACTGAAAATATAGAACAACAATACAATAATAGATTTCAAATAAACAACAACTAAATCACACTGAAAATATTGAACAACAATACAATAATAGATTTCAAATAAATAACAACTAAATCACACTGAAAATATAGAACAATACAATAATAGATTTCAAATAAACTACAACTAAATCACACTGAAAATATAGAACAACAATACAATAATAGATTTAAATAAACTACAACTAAATAACACTGAAAATATAGAACAACAATACATTAATAGGTTTCAAATAATCTACAACTAAATCACACTGAAAATATAGAACAACAATACAATAATAGATTTCAAATAAACAACAACTAAATCACACTGATAATATAGAACAACAATACAATAATAGATTTAAATAAACTACAACTAAATCACACGGAAAATATAGAACAACAATACAATAATATATTTCAAATAAACTACAACTAAATCACACTGAAAATATAGAACAACAATACTATAATAGATTTCACATAAACTACAACTAAATCACAATGAAAATATAGAACAACAATACAATAATATATTTAAATAAACTACAACTAAATCACACTGAAAATATAGAACAACAATACATTAATAGATTTCAAATAAACTACAACTAAATCACACTGAAAATACAGAACAACAATGCAATAATAGATTTCAAATAAACTACAACTAAATCACACTGAAAACATAGAACAACAATACAATAATAGATTTCAAATAAACTACAACTAAATCACACTGAAAATATAGAACAACAATACAATAATAGATTTCAAATAAACAACAACTAAATCACACTGAAAATATAGAACAACAATACAATAATAGATTTCAAATAAACTACAACTAAATCACACTGGAAATATAGAACAACAATGCAATAATAATTTCAAATAAACAACAACTAAATCACACTGAAAATATAGAACAACAATACAATAATAGATTTCAAATAAACTACAACTAAATCACACTGAAAATATAGAACAAAAATGCAATAATAGATTTCAAATAAACTACAACTAAATCACACAGAAAATATACAAAAACAATATATGTACAATAATAGATTTCAAATAAACAACAACTAAATCACACTGAAAATATAGAACAACAATACAATAATAGATTTCAAATAAACTACAACTAAATCACACTGAAATTATAGAACAACAATACAATAATAGATTTCAAACAAACAACAATTAAATCACACTGAAAATATAGAACAACAACACAATAATAGATTTCAAATAAAATACAACTTAATCACACTAAAAATATAGAACAACAATACATTAATAGATTTCAAATAAACAACAACTAAATCACACTGAAAATATAGAACAACAATGCAATAATAGATTTCAAATAAACAACAACTAAATCACACTGAAAATATAGAACAATACAATAATAGATTTCAAATAAACTACAACTAAATCACACTGAAAATATAGAACAACAATGCAATAATAATTTCAAATAAACAACAACTAAATCACACTGAAAATATAGAACAACAATACAATAATAGATTTCAAATAAACAACAACTAAATCACACTGATAATATAGAACAACAATACAATAATAGATTTAAATAAACTACAACTAAATCACACGGAAAATATAGAACAACAATACAATAATAGATTTCAAATAAACTACAACTAAATCACACTGAAAATATAGAACAACAATACTATAATAGATTTCACATAAACTACAACTAAATCACACTGAAAATATAGAACAACAATACAATAATATATTTAAATAAACTACAACTAAATCACACTGAAAATAGAGAACAACAATACATTAATAGATTTCAAATAAACTACAACTAAATCACACTGAAAATACAGAACAACAATGCAATAATAGATTTCAAATAAACTACAACTAAATCACACTGAAAACATAGAACAACAATACAATAATAGATTTCAAATAAACTACAACTAAATCACACGGAAAATATAGAACAACAATACAATAATAGATTTCAAATAAACAACAACTAAATCACACTGAAAATATAGAACAACAATACAATAATAGATTTCAAATAAACTACAACTAAATCACACTGAAAATATAGAACAACAATGCAATAATAATTTCAAATAAACAACAACTAAATCACTCTGAAAATATAGAACAACAATACAATAATAGATTTCAAATAAACTACAACTAAATCACACTGAAAATATAGAACAAAAATGCAATAATAGATTTCAAATAAACTACAACTAAATCACACAGAAAATATACAAAAACAATATATGTACAATAATAGATTTCAAATAAACAACAACTAAATCACACTGAAAATATAGAACAACAATACAATAATAGATTTCAAATAAACTACAACTAAATCACACTGAAATTATAGAACAACAATACAATAATAGATTTCAAACAAACAACAATTAAATCACACTGAAAATATAGAACAACAACACAATAATAGATTTCAAATAAAATACAACTTAATCACACTGAAAATATAGAACAACAATACATTAATAGATTTCAAATAAACTACAACTAAATCACACTGAAAATACAGAACAACAATGCAATAATAGATTTCAAATAAACTACAACTAAATCACACTGAAAACATAGAACAACAATACAATAATAGATTTCAAATAAACTACAACTAAATCACACGGAAAATATAGAACAACAATACAATAATAGATTTCAAATAAACAACAACTAAATCACACTGAAAATATAGAACAACAATACAATAATAGATTTCAAATAAACTACAACTAAATCACACTGAAAATATAGAACAACAATGCAATAATAATTTCAAATAAACAACAACTAAATCACACTGAAAATATAGAACAACAATACAATAATAGATTTCAAATAAACTACAACTAAATCACACTGAAAATATAGAACAAAAATGCAATAATAGATTTCAAATAAACTACAACTAAATCACACAGAAAATATACAAAAACAATATATGTACAATAATAGATTTCAAATAAACAACAACTAAATCACACTGAAAATATAGAACAACAATACAATAATAGATTTCAAATAAACTACAACTAAATCACACTGAAATTATAGAACAACAATACAATAATAGATTTCAAACAAACAACAATTAAATCACACTGAAAATATAGAACAACAACACAATAATAGATTTCAAATAAAATACAACTTAATCACACTAAAAATATAGAACAACAATACCTTAATAGATTTCAAATAAACAACAACTAAATCACACTGAAAATATAGAACAACAATGCAATAATAGATTTCAAATAAACAACAACTAAATCACACTGAAAATATAGAACAATACAATAATAGATTTCAAATAAACTACAACTAAATCACACTGAAAATATAGAACAACAATGCAATAATAATTTCAAATAAACAACAACTAAATCACACTGAAAATATAGAACAACAATACAATAATAGATTTCAAATAAACAACAACTCACACTGATAATATAGAACAACAATACAATAATAGATATAAATAAACTACAACTAAATCACACTGATAATATAGAAAAACAATACAATAATAGATTTCAAATAAACTACAACTAAATCACACTGTTAATATAGAACAACAATACAATAATAAATTTCAAATAAAATACAACTAAATCACACTGAAAATATAGAACAACAATACAATAATAGATTTAAATAAACTACAACTAAATCACACTGAAAATATAGAACCACAATACAATAATAGATTTCAAATAAACAACAACTAAATCACACTGAAAATATAGAACAACAATACAATAATAGATTTCAAATAAACAACAACTAAATCACACTCAAAATATAGAACAACAATGCAATAATAATTTCAAATAAACAACAACTAAATCACACTGAAAATATAGAACAACAATACAATAATAGATTTCAAATAAACAACAACTAAATCGCATTGAAAATATAGAACAACAATACAATAATAGATTTCAAATAAACTACAACTAAATCACACTGAAAATATAGAACAACAATACAATAATAGATTTCAAATAAACAACAACGAAATCACACTGAAAATATAGAACAACAATAGAATAATAGATTTCAAATAAACAACAACTAAATCACACTGAAAATATAGAACAACAATACAATAATAGATTTCAAATAAACAACAACTAAATCACACTGAAAATATTGAACAACAATACAATAATAGATTTCAAATAAACAACAACTAAATCACACTGAAAATATAGAACAACAATACAATAATGGATTTCAAATAAACTACAACTAAATCACACTGAAAATATAGAACAACAATACAATAATAGATTTCAAATAAACTACAACTAAATCACACTGAAAATATAGAACAACAATACAATAATAGATTTAAATAAACTACAACTAAATCACACTGATAATTTAGAACAACAATACAATAATAGATTTCAAATAAACTACAACTAAATCACACTGATAATATAGAACAACAATACAATAATAGATTTCAAATAAACTACAACTAAATCTCACTGAAAATATAGAACAACAATACAATAATAGATTTCAATTAAACTACAACTAAATCACACTGAAAATATAGAACAGTACAATAATAGATTTCAAATAAACAACAACTAAATCACACTGAAAATATAGAACAACAATACAATAATAGGTTTCAAATAAACAACAACTAAATCACACTGAAAATATAGAACAACAATACAATAATAGATTTCAAATAAACAACAACTAAATCACACTGAAAATATAGAACAACAATACCATAATAGATTTCAAATAAACAACAACTAAATCACATTGAAAATATAGAACAACAATACAATAATAGATTTCAAATAAACTACAACTAAATCACACTGAAAATATAGAACAACAATACAATAATAGATTTCAAATAAACAACAACTAAATCACACTGAAAATATAGAACAACAATACAATAATAGATTTCAAATAAACAACAACTAAATCACACTGAAAATATAGAACAATACAATAATAGATTTCAAATAAACTACAACTAAATCACACTGAAAATATAGAACAACAATACAATAATAGATTTAAATAAACTACAACTAAATCACACTGAAAATATAGAACAACAATACATTAATAGGTTTCAAATAATCTACAACTAAATCACACTGAAAATATAGAACAACAATACAATAATAGATTTCAAATAAACAACAACTAAATCACACTGATAATATAGAACAACAATACAATAATAGATTTAAATAAACTACAACTAAATCACACGGAAAATATAGAACAACAATACAATAATAGATTTCAAATAAACTACAACTAAATCACACTGAAAATATAGAACAACAATACTATAATAGATTTCACATAAACTACAACTAAATCACACTGAAAATATAGAACAACAATACAATAATATATTTAAATAAACTACAACTAAATCACACTGAAAATATAGAACAACAATACATTAATAGATTTCAAATAAACTACAACTAAATCACACTGAAAATACAGAACAACAATGCAATAATAGATTTCAAATAAACTACAACTAAATCACACTGAAAACATAGAACAACAATACAATAATAGATTTCAAATAAACTACAACTAAATCACACGGAAAATATAGAACAACAATACAATAATAGATTTCAAATAAACAACAACTAAATCACACTGAAAATATAGAACAACAATACAATAATAGATTTCAAATAAACTACAACTAAATCACACTGAAAATATAGAACAACAATGCAATAATAATTTCAAATAAACAACAACTAAATCACACTGAAAATATAGAACAACAATACAATAATAGATTTCAAATAAACTACAACTAAATCACACTGAAAATATAGAACAAAAATGCAATAATAGATTTCAAATAAACTACAACTAAATCACACAGAAAATATACAAAAACAATATATGTACAATAATAGATTTCAAATAAACAACAACTAAATCACAATGAAAATATAGAACAACAATACAATAATAGATTTCAAACAAACAACAATTAAATCACACTGAAAATATAGAACAACAACACAATAATAGATTTCAAATAAAATACAACTTAATCACACTAAAAATATAGAACAACAATACATTAATAGATTTCAAATAAACAACAACTAAATCACACTGAAAATATAGAACAATGCAATAATAGATTTCAAATAAACAACAACTAAATCACACTGAAAATATAGAACAATACAATAATAGATTTCAAATAAACTACAACTAAATCACACTGAAAATATAGAACAATAATGCAATAATAATTTCAAATAAACAACAACTAAATCACACTGAAAATATAGAACAACAATACAATATTAGATTTCAAATAAACAACAACTCACACTGATAATATAGAACAACAATACAATAATAGATTTAAATAAACTACAACTAAATCACACTGATAATATAGAAAAACAATACAATAATAGATTTCAAATAAACTACAACTAAATCACACTGTTAATATAGAACAACAATACAATAATAAATTTCAAATAAAATACAACTAAATCACACTGAAAATATAGAACAACAATACAATAATAGATTTAAATAAACTACAACTAAATCACACTGAAAATATAGAACCACAATACAATAATAGATTTCAAATAAACAACAACTAAATCACACTGAAAATATAGAACAACAATACAATAATAGATTTCAAATAAACAACAACTAAATCACACTGAAAATATAGAACAACAATGCAATAATAATTTCAAATAAACAACAACTAAATCACACTGAAAATATAGAACAACAATACAATAATAGATTTCAAATAAACAACAACTAAATCGCATTGAAAATATAGAACAACAATACAATAATAGATTTCAAATAAACTACAACTAAATCACACTGAAAATATAGAACAACAATACAATAATGGATTTCAAATAAAATACAACTAAATCACACTGAAAATATAGAACAACAATACAATAATAGATTTAAATAAACTACAACTAAATCACACTGAAAATATAGAACAACAATACAATAATAGATTTCAAATAAACTACTACTAAATCACACTGAAAATATAGAACAACAATACAATAATAGATTTAAATAAACTACAACTAAATCACACTGATAATTTAGAACAACAATACAATAATAGATTTCAAATAAACTACAACTAAATCACACTGATAATATAGAACAACAATACAATAATAGATTTCAAATAAACTACAACTAAATCTCACTGAAAATATAGAACAACAATACAATAATAGATTTCAATTAAACTACAACTAAATCACACTGAAAATATAGAACAGTACAATAATAGATTTCAAATAAACAACAACTAAATCACACTGAAAATATAGAACAACAATACAATAATAGGTTTCAAATAAACAACAACTAAATCACACTGAAAATATAGAACAACAATACAATAATAGATTTCAAATAAACAACAACTAAATCACACTGAAAATATAGAACAACAATACAATAATAGATTTCAAATAAACAACAACTAAATCACATTGAAAATATAGAACAACAATACAATAATAGATTTCAAATAAACTACAACTAAATCACACTGAAAATATAGAACAACAATACAATAATAGATTTCAAATAAACAACAACTAAATCACACTGAAAATATAGAACAATACAATAATAGATTTCAAATAAACTACAACTAAATCACACTGAAAATATAGAACAACAATACAATAATAGATTTAAATAAACTACAACTAAATCACACTGAAAATATAGAACAACAATACATTAATAGGTTTCAAATAAACTACAACTAAATCACACTGAAAATATAGAACAACAATACAATAATAGATTTCAAATAAACAACAACTAAATCACACTGTTAATATAGAACAACAATACAATAATAGATATAAATAAACTACAACTAAATCACACGGAAAATATAGAACAACAATACAATAATATATTTCAAATAAACTACAACTAAATCACACTGAAAATATAGAACAACAATGCAATAATAATTTCAAATAAACAACAACTAAATCACACTGAAAATATAGAACAACAATACAATAATAGATTTCAAATAAACTACAACTGAATCACACTGAAAATATAGAACAACAATGCAATAATAGATTTCAAATAAACTACAACTAAATCACACAGAAAATATAGAAAAACAATACATGTACAATAATAGATTTCAAATTAACAACAACTAAATCACACTGAAAATATAGAACAACAATACAATAATAGATTTCAAATAAACTACAACTAAATCACACTGAAATTATAGAACAACAATACAATAATAGATTTCAAACAAACAACAACTAAATCACACTGAAAATATAGAACAACAATGCAATAATAGATTTCAAATAAACAACAACTAAATCACAACTGAAAATATAGAACAACAATACAATAATAGATTTCAAATATACTACAACTAAACCACACTGAAAATATAGAACAATGCAATAATAATTTCAAATAAACAACAACTAAATCACACTGAAAATATAGAACAACAATACAATAATAGATTTCAAATAAACAACAACTAAATCACACTGAAAATATAGAACAATACAATAATATATTTCAAATAAACTACAACTAAATCACACTGAAAATATAGAACAACAATACAATAATAGATTTAAATAAACTACAACTAAATCACACTGAAAATATAGAACAACAATACATTAATAGGTTTCAAATAAACTACAACTAAATCACACTGAAAATATAGAACAACAATAAAATAATAGATTTCAAATAAACAACAACTAAATCACACTGATAATATAGAACAACAATACAATAATAGATATAAATAAACTACAACTAAATCACACGGAAAATATAGAACAACAATACAATAATATATTTCAAATAAACTACAACTAAATCACACTGAAAATATAGAACAACAATGCAATAATAATTTCAAATAAACAACAACTAAATCACACTGAAAATATAGAACAACAATACAATAATAGATTTCAAATAAACTACAACTGAATCACACTGAAAATATAGAACAACAATGCAATAATAGATTTCAAATAAACTACAACTAAATCACACAGAAAATATAGAAAAACGATACATGTACAATAATAGATTTCAAATTAACAACAACTAAATCACACTGAAAATATAGAACAACAATACAATAATAGATTTCAAATAAACTACAACTAAATCACACTGAAATTATAGAACAACAATACAATAATAGATTTCAAACAAACAACAACTAAATCACACTGAAAATATAGAACAACAATGCAATAATAGATTTCAAATAAACAACAACTAAATCACAACTGAAAATATAGAACAACAATACAATAATAGATTTCAAATATACTACAACTAAACCACACTGAAAATATAGAACAATGCAATAATAATTTCAAATAAACAACAACTAAATCACACTGAAAATATAGAACAACAATACAATAATAGATTTCAAATAAACAACAACTAACTCACACTGATAATATAGAACAACAATACAATAATAGATTTCAAATAAACTACAACTAAATCACAGTGATAATATAGAACAACAATACAATAATAGATTTCAAATAAACTACAACTAAATTACACTGAAAATATAGAACAACAATACAATAATAGATTTCAATTAAACTACAACTAAATCACACTGAAAATATAGAACAATACAATAATAGATTTCAAATAAACAACAACTAAATCACACTGAAAATATAGAACAACAATACAATAATAGATTTCAAATAAACAACAACTAAATCACACTGAAATTATAAAACAACAATACAATAATAGATTTCAAATAAACAACAACCAAATCACACTGAAAATATAGAACAACAATACAATAATAGATTTCAAATAAACAACAACTAAATCACTTTGAAAATATAGAACAACAATACAATAATAGATTCCAAATAAACAACAACTAAATCACACTGAAAATATAGAACAACAATACAATAATAGATTTCAAATAAACAACAAGTAAATCACACTGAAAATATAGAACAACAATACAATAATAGATTTCAAATAAACTACAACTAAACCACACTGAAAATATAGAACAACAATACAATAATAGATTTCAAATAAACAACAACTAAATCACACTGAAAATATAGAACAACAATACAATAATAGATTTCAAATAAACAACAACTAAATCGAATTGAAAATATAGAACAACAATACAATAATAGATTTCAAATAAACTACAACTAAATCACACTGAAAATATAGAACAACAATACAATAATAGATTTCAAATAAACAACAACTAAATCACACTGAAAATATAGAACAACAATACAATAATAGATTTCAAATAAACTACAACTAAATCACACTGATAATATAGAACAACAATACAATAATAGATTTCAAATAAACTACAACTAAATCTCACTGAAAATATAGAACAACAATACAATAATAGATTTCAATTAAACTACAACTAAATCACACTGAAAATATAGAACAATACAATAATAGATTTCAAATAAACAACAACTAAATCACACTGAAAATATAGAACAACAATACAATAATAGATTTCAAATAAACAACAACTAAATCACACTGAAAATATAGAACAACAATACAATAATAGATTTCAAATAAACAACAACTAAATCACACTGAAAATATAGAACAACAATACAATAATAGATTTCAAATAAACAACAACTAAATCACACTGATAATATAGAACAACAATACAATAATAGATTTCAAATAAACTACAACTAAATCACACTGAAAATATAGAACAACAATACAATAATAGATTTCAATTAAACTACAACTAAATCAAACTGAAAATATAGAACAATACAATAATATATTTTAAATAAACAACAACTAAATCACACTGAAAATATAGAACAACAATACATTAATAGATTTCAAATAAACAACAACTACATGTGTAAATCACACTGAAAATATAGAACAACAATACAATAATAGATTTCAAATAAACAACAACTAAATCACACTGAAAATATAGAACAACAATACAATAATAGATTTCAAATAAACAACAACTAAATCACATTGAAAATATAGAACAACAATACAATAATAGATTTCAAATAAACTACAACTAAATCACACTGAAAATATAGAACAACAATACAATAATAGATTTCAAATAAACAACAACTAAATCACACTGAAAATATAGAACAACAATACAATAATAGATTTCAAATAAACAACAACTAAATCACACTGAAAATATAGAACAACAATACAATAATAGATTTCAAATAAAATACAACTAAATCACACTGAAAATATAGAACAACAATACAATGATAGATTTAAATAAACAACAACTAAATCACTTTGAAAATATAGAACAACAATACAATAATAGATTCCAAATAAACAACAACTAAATCACACTGAAAATATAGAACAACAATACAATAATAGATTTCAAATAAACAACAAGTAAATCACACTGAAAATATAGAACAACAATACAATAATAGATTTCAAATAAACTACAACTAAACCACACTGAAAATATAGAACAACAATACAATAATAGATTTCAAATAAACAACAACTAAATCACACTGAAAATATAGAACAACAATACAATAATAGATTTCAAATAAACAACAACTAAATCGAATTGAAAATATAGAACAACAATACAATAATAGATTTCAAATAAACTACAACTAAATCACACTGAAAATATAGAACAACAATACAATAATAGATTTCAAATAAACAACAACTAAATCACACTGAAAATATAGAACAACAATACAATAATAGATTTCAAATAAACTACAACTAAATCACACTGATAATATAGAACAACAATACAATAATAGATTTCAAATAAACTACAACTAAATCTCACTGAAAATATAGAACAACAATACAATAATAGATTTCAATTAAACTACAACTAAATCACACTGAAAATATAGAACAATACAATAATAGATTTCAAATAAACAACAACTAAATCACACTGAAAATATAGAACAACAATACAATAATAGATTTCAAATAAACAACAACTAAATCACACTGAAAATATAGAACAACAATACAATAATAGATTTCAAATAAACAACAACTAAATCACACTGAAAATATAGAACAACAATACAATAATAGATTTCAAATAAACAACAACTAAATCACACTGATAATATAGAACAACAATACAATAATAGATTTCAAATAAACTACAACTAAATCACACTGAAAATATAGAACAACAATACAATAATAGATTTCAATTAAACTACAACTAAATCAAACTGAAAATATAGAACAATACAATAATATATTTTAAATAAACAACAACTAAATCACACTGAAAATATAGAACAACAATACATTAATAGATTTCAAATAAACAACAACTACATGTGTAAATCACACTGAAAATATAGAACAACAATACAATAATAGATTTCAAATAAACAACAACTAAATCACACTGAAAATATAGAACAACAATACAATAATAGATTTCAAATAAACAACAACTAAATCACATTGAAAATATAGAACAACAATACAATAATAGATTTCAAATAAACTACAACTAAATCACACTGAAAATATAGAACAACAATACAATAATAGATTTCAAATAAACAACAACTAAATCACACTGAAAATATAGAACAACAATACAATAATAGATTTCAAATAAACAACAACTAAATCACACTGAAAATATAGAACAACAATACAATAATAGATTTCAAATAAAATACAACTAAATCACACTGAAAATATAGAACAACAATACAATGATAGATTTAAATAAACTACAACTAAATCACACTGAAAATATAGAACAACAATACAATAATAGATTTCAAATAAACTACAACTAAATCACACTGAAAATATAGAACAACAATACAATAATAGATTTAAATAAACTACAACTAAATCACACTGAAAATATAGAACAACAATACTATAATAGATTTCACATAAACTACAACTAAATCACACTGAAAATATAGAACAACAATACAATAATATATTTAAATAAACTACAACTAAATCACACTGAAAATATAGAACAACAATACATTAATAGATTTCAAATAAACTACAACTAAATCACACTGAAAATACAGAACAACAATACAATAATAGATTTCAAATAAACTACAACTAAATCACACTGAAAACATAGAACAACAATACAATAATAGATTTCAAATAAACTACAACTAAATCACACGGAAAATATAGAACAACAATACAATAATAGATTTCAAATAAACAACAACTAAATCACACTGAAAATATAGAACAACAATACAATAATAGATTTCAAATAAACTACAACTAAATCACACTGAAAATATAGAACAACAATGCAATAATAATTTCAAATAAACAACAACTAAATCACACTGAAAATATAGAACAACAATACAATAATAGATTTCAAATAAACTACAACTAAATCACACTGAAAATATAGAACAAAAATGCAATAATAGATTTCAAATAAACTACAACTAAATCACACAGAAAATATACAAAAACAATATATGTACAATAATAGATTTCAAATAAACAACAACTAAATCACACTGAAAATATAGAACAACAATACAATAATAGATTTCAAATAAACTACAACTAAATCACACTGAAATTATAGAACAACAATACAATAATAGATTTCAAACAAACAACAATTAAATCACACTGAAAATATAGAACAACAACACAATAATAGATTTCAAATAAAATACAACTTAATCACACTAAAAATATAGAACAACAATACATTAATAGATTTCAAATAAACAACAACTAAATCACACTGAAAATATAGAACAACAATGCAATAATAGATTTCAAATAAACAACAACTAAATCACACTGAAAATATAGAACAATACAATAATAGATTTCAAATAAACTAGAACTAAATCACACTGAAAATATAGAACAACAATGCAATAATAATTTCAAATAAACAACAACTAAATCACACTGAAAATATAGAACAACAATACAATATTAGATTTCAAATAAACAACAAATCACACTGATAATATAGAACAACAATACAATAATAGATTTAAATAAACTACAACTAAATCACACTGATAATATAGAAAAACAATACAATAATAGATTTCAAATAAACTACAACTAAATCACACTGTTAATATAGAACAACAATACAATAATAAATTTCAAATAAAATACAACTAAATCACACTGAAAATATAGAACAACAATACAATAATAGATTTAAATAAACTACAACTAAATCACACTGAAAATATAGAACCACAATACAATAATAGATTTCAAATAAACAACAACTAAATCACACTGAAAATATAGAATAACAATACAATAATAGATTTCAAATAAACAACAACTAAATCACACTGAAAATATAGAACAACAATGCAATAATAATTTCAAATAAACAACAACTAAATCACACTGAAAATATAGAACAACAATACAATAATAGATTTCAAATAAACAACAACTAAATCGCATTGAAAATATAGAACAACAATACAATAATAGATTTCAAATAAACTACAACTAAATCACACTGAAAATATAGAACAACAATACAATAATAGATTTCAAACAAACAAGAACGAAATCACACTGAAAATATAGAACAACAATAGAATAATAGATTTCAAATAAACAACAACTAAATCACACTGAAAATATAGAACAACAATACAATAATAGATTTCAAATAAACAACAACTAAATCACACTGAAAATATTGAACAACAATACAATAATAGATTTCAAATAAACAACAACTAAATCACACTGAAAATATAGAACAACAATACAATAATGGATTTCAAATAAAATACAACTAAATCACACTGAAAATATAGAACAACAATACAATAATAGATTTAAATAAACTACAACTAAATCACACTGAAAATATAGAACAACAATACAATAATAGATTTCAAATAAACTACTACTAAATCACACTGAAAATATAGAACAACAATACAATAATAGATTTAAATAAACTACAACTAAATCACACTGATAATTTAGAACAACAATACAATAATAGATTTCAAATAAACTACAACTAAATCACACTGATAATATAGAACAACAATACAATAATAGATTTCAAATAAACTACAACTAAATCTCACTGAAAATATAGAACAACAATACAATAATAGATTTCAATTAAACTACAACTAAATCACACTGAAAATATAGAACAGTACAATAATAGATTTCAAATAAACAACAACTAAATCACACTGAAAATATAGAACAACAATACAATAATAGGTTTCAAATAAACAACAACTAAATCACACTGAAAATATAGAACAACAATACAATAATAGATTTCAAATAAACAACAACTAAATCACACTGAAAATATAGAACAACAATACAATAATAGATTTCAAATAAACAACAACTAAATCACATTGAAAATATAGAACAACAATACAATAATAGATTTCAAATAAACTACAACTGAATCACACTGAAAATATAGAACAACAATACAATAATAGATTTCAAATAAACTACAACTAAATCACACTGAAATTATAGAACAACAATACAATAATAGATTTCAAACAAACAACAACTAAATCACACTGAAAATATAGAACAACAATGCAATAATAGATTTCAAATAAACAACAACTAAATCACAACTGAAAATATAGAACAACAATACAATAATAGATTTCAAATATACTACAACTAAACCACACTGAAAATATAGAACAATGCAATAATAATTTCAAATAAACAACAACTAAATCACACTGAAAATATAGAACAACAATACAATAATAGATTTCAAATAAACAACAACTAAATCACACTGAAAATATAGAACAATACAATAATATATTTCAAATAAACTACAACTAAATCACACTGAAAATATAGAACAACAATACAATAATAGATTTAAATAAACTACAACTAAATCACACTGAAAATATAGAACAACAATACATTAATAGGTTTCAAATAAACTACAACTAAATCACACTGAAAATATAGAACTACAATAAAATAATAGATTTCAAATAAACAACAACTAAATCACACTGATAATATAGAACAACAATACAATAATAGATATAAATAAACTACAACTAAATCACACGGAAAATATAGAACAACAATACAATAATATATTTCAAATAAACTACAACTAAATCACACTGAAAATATAGAACAACAATGCAATAATAATTTCAAATAAACAACAACTAAATCACACTGAAAATATAGAACAACAATACAATAATAGATTTCAAATAAACTACAACTGAATCACACTGAAAATATAGAACAACAATGCAATAATAGATTTCAAATAAACTACAACTAAATCACACAGAAAATATAGAAAAACAATACATGTACAATAATAGATTTCAAATTAACAACAACTAAATCACACTGAAAATATAGAACAACAATACAATAATAGATTTCAAATAAACTACAACTAAATCACACTGAAATTATAGAACAACAATACAATAATAGATTTCAAACAAACAACAACTAAATCACACTGAAAATATAGAACAACAATGCAATAATAGATTTCAAATAAACAACAACTAAATCACAACTGAAAATATAGAACAACAATACAATAATAGATTTCAAATATACTACAACAAAACCACACTGAAAATATAGAACAATGCAATAATAATTTCAAATAAACAACAACTAAATCACACTGAAAATATAGAACAACAATACAATAATAGATTTCAAATAAACAACAACTAACTCACACTGATAATATAGAACAACAATACAATAATAGATTTCAAATAAACTACAACTAAATCACAGTGATAATATAGAACAACAATACAATAATAGATTTCAAATAAACTACAACTAAATCACACTGAAAATATAGAACAACAATACAGTAATAGATTTCAATTAAACTACAACTAAATCACACTGAAAATATAGAACAATACAATAATAGATTTCAAATAAACAACAACTAAATCACACTGAAAATATAGAACAACAATACAATAATAGATTTCAAATAAACAACAACTAAATCACACTGAAATTATAAAACAACAATACAATAATAGATTTCAAATAAACAACAACCAAATCACACTGAAAATATAGAACAACAATACAATAATAGATTTCAAATAAACAACAACTAAATCACTTTGAAAATATAGAACAACAATACAATAATAGATTCCAAATAAACAACAACTAAATCACACTGAAAATATAGAACAACAATACAATAATAGATTTCAAATAAACAACAAGTAAATCACACTGAAAATATAGAACAACAATACAATAATAGATTTCAAATAAACTACAACTAAATCACACTGAAAATATAGAACAACAATACAATAATAGATTTCAAATAAACAACAACTAAATCACACTGAAAATATAGAACAACAATACAATAATAGATTTCAAATAAACAACAACTAAATCACACTGAAAATATAGAACAACAATACAATAATAGATTTCAAATAAACTACAACTAAATCACACTGAAAATATAGAACAACAATACAATAATAGATTTCAAATAAACAACAACTAAATCACACTGAAAATATAGAACAACAATACAATAATAGATTTCAAATAAACTACAACTAAATCACACTGATAATATAGAACAACAATACAATAATAGATTTCAAATAAACTACAACTAAATCTCACTGAAAATATAGAACAACAATACAATAATAGATTTCAATTAAACTACAACTAAATCACACTGAAAATATAGAACAATACAATAATAGATTTCAAATAAACAACAACTAAATCACACTGAAAATATAGAACAACAATACAATAATAGATTTCAAATAAACAACAACTAAATCACACTGAAAATATAGAACAACAATACAATAATAGATTTCAAATAAACAACAACTAAATCACACTGAAAATATAGAGCAACAATACAATAATAGATTTCAAATAAACAACAACTAAATCACACTGAAAATATAGAACAACAATACAATAATAGATTTCAAATAAACAACAACTAAATCACACTGAAAATATAGAACAACAATACAATAATAGATTTCAAATAAAATACAACTAAATCACACTGAAAATATAGAACAACAATACAATAATAGATTTAAATAAACTACAACTAAATCACACTGAAAATATAGAACAACAATACAATAATAGATTTCAAATAAACTACAACTAAATCACACTGAAAATATAGAACAACAATACAATAATAGATTTAAATAAACTACAACTAAATCACACTGATAATATAGAACAACAATACAATAATAGATTTCAAATAAACTACAACTAAATCACACTGATAATATAGAACAACAATACAATAATAGATTTAAATAAACTACAACTAAATCACACTGAAAATATAGAACAACAATACAATAATAGATTTCAAATAAACTACAACTAAATCACACTGAAAATATAGAACAACAATACATTAATAGATTTCAAATAAACAACAACTAAATCACACTGAAAATATAGAACAACAATACAATAATAGATTTCAAATAAACAACAACTAAATCACACTGAAAATATAGAACAACAATACAATAATAGATTTCAAATAAACAACAACTAAATCACACTGAAAATATAGAACAACAATACAATAATAGATTTCAAATAAACTACAACTAAATCACACTGAAAATATAGAACAACAATACAATAATAGATTTCAAATAAACAACAACTAAATCACACTGAAAATATAGAACAACAATACAATAATAGATTTCAAATAAACTACAACTAAATCACACTGATAATATAGAACAACAATACAATAATAGATTTCAAATAAACTACAACTAAATCTCACTGAAAATATAGAACAACAATACAATAATAGATTTCAATTAAACTACAACTAAATCACACTGAAAATATAGAACAATACAATAATAGATTTCAAATAAACAACAACTAAATCACACTGAAAATATAGAACAACAATACAATAATAGATTTCAAATAAACAACAACTAAATCACACTGAAAATATAGAACAACAATACAATAATAGATTTCAAATAAACAACAACTAAATCACACTGAAAATATAGAACAACAATACAATAATAGATTTCAAATAAACAACAACTAAATCACACTGATAATATAGAACAACAATACAATAATAGATTTCAAATAAACTACAACTAAATCACACTGAAAATATAGAACAACAATACAATAATAGATTTCAATTAAACTACAACTAAATCACACTGAAAATATAGAACAATACAATAATATATTTCAAATAAACAACAACTAAATCACACTGAAAATATAGAACAACAATACATTAATAGATTTCAAATAAACAACAACTACATGTGTAAATCACACTGAAAATATAGAACAACAATACAATAATAGATTTCAAATAAACAACAACTAAATCACACTGAAAATATAGAACAACAATACAATAATAGATTTCAAATAAACAACAACTAAATCACATTGAAAATATAGAACAACAATACAATAATAGATTTCAAATAAACTACAACTAAATCACACTGAAAATATAGAACAACAATACAATAATAGATTTCAAATAAACAACAACTAAATCACACTGAAAATATAGAACAACAATACAATAATAGATTTCAAATAAACAACAACTAAATCACACTGAAAATATAGAACAACAATACAATAATAGATTTCAAATAAAATACAACTAAATCACACTGAAAATATAGAACAACAATACAATAATAGATTTCAAATAAACTACAACTAAATCACACTGAAAATATAGAACAACAATACAATAATAGATTTAAATAAACTACAGCTAAATCACACTGATAATATAGAACAACAATACAATAATATATTTCAAATAAACTACAACTAAATCACACTGATAATATAGAACAACAATACAATAATAGATTTCAAATAAACTACAACTAAATCTCACTGAAAATATAGAACAACAATACAATAATAGATTTCAATGAAACTACAACTAAATCACACTGAAAATATAGAACAATACAATAATAGATTTCAAATAAACAACAACTAAATCACACTGAAAATATAGAACAACAATACAATAATAGATTTCAAATAAACAACAACTAAATCACACTGAAAATATAGAACAACAATACAATAATAGATTTCAAATAAACAACAACTAAATCACACTGAAAATATAGAACAACAATACAATAATAGATTTCAAATAAACTACAACTAAATCACACTGAAAATATAGAACAACAATACAATAATAGATTTCAAATAAACTACAACTAAATCACACTGAAAATATAGAACAACAATACAATAATAGATTTCAAATAAACAACAACTAAATCACACTGAAAATATAGAACAACAATACAATAATAGATTTCAAATAAACTACAACTAAATCACACTGATAATATAGAACAACAATACAATAATAGATTTCAAATAAACTACAACTAAATCTCACTGAAAATATAGAACAACAATACAATAATAGATTTCAATTAAACTACAACTAAATCACACTGAAAATATAGAACAATACAATAATAGATTTCAAATAAACAACAACTAAATCACACTGAAAATATAGAACAACAATACAATAATAGATTTCAAATAAACAACAACTAAATCACACTGAAAATATAGAACAACAATACAATAATAGATTTCAAATAAACAACAACTAAATCACACTGAAAATATAGAACAACAATACAATAATAGATTTCAAATAAACAACAACTAAATCACACTGATAATATAGAACAACAATACAATAATAGATTTCAAATAAACTACAACTAAATCACACTGAAAATATAGAACAACAATACAATAATAGATTTCAATTAAACTACAACTAAATCACACTGAAAATATAGAACAATACAATAATATATTTTAAATAAATAACAACTAAATCACACTGAAAATATAGAACAACAATACATTAATAGATTTCAAATAAACAACAACTACATGTGTAAATCACACTGAAAATATAGAACAACAATACAATAATAGATTTCAAATAAACAACAACTAAATCACACTGAAAATATAGAACAACAATACAATAATAGATTTCAAATAAACAACAACTAAATCACATTGAAAATATAGAACAACAATACAATAATAGATTTCAAATAAACTACAACTAAATCACACTGAAAATATAGAGCAACAATACAATAATAGATTTCAAATAAACAACAACTAAATCACACTGAAAATATAGAACAACAATACAATAATAGATTTCAAATAAACAACAACTAAATCACACTGAAAATATAGAACAACAATACAATAATAGATTTCAAATAAAATACAACTAAATCACACTGAAAATATAGAACAACAATACAATAATAGATTTAAATAAGCTACAACTAAATCACACTGAAAATATAGAACAACAATACAATAATAGATTTCAAATAAACTACAACTAAATCACACTGAAAATATAGAACAACAATACAATAATAGATTTCAAATAAACAACAACTAAATCACACTGAAAATATAGAACAACAATACAATAATAGATTTCAAATAAACTACAACTAAATCACACTGAAAATATAGAACAACAATACAATAATAGATTTCAAATAAACAACAACTAAATCACACTGAAAATATAGAACAACAATACAATAATAGATTTCAAATAAACTACAACTAAATCACACTGATAATATAGAACAACAATACAATAATAGATTTCAAATAAACTACAACTAAATCTCACTGAAAATATAGAACAACAATACAATAATAGATTTCAATTAAACTACAACTAAATCACACTGAAAATATAGAACAATACAATAATAGATTTCAAATAAACAACAACTAAATCACACTGAAAATATAGAACAACAATACAATAATAGATTTCAAATAAACAACAACTAAATCACACTGAAAATATAGAACAACAATACAATAATAGATTTCAAATAAACAACAACTAAATCACACTGAAAATATAGAACAACAATACAATAATAGATTTCAAATAAACAACAACTAAATCACACTGATAATATAGAACAACAATACAATAATAGATTTCAAATAAACTACAACTAAATCACACTGAAAATATAGAACAACAATACAATAATAGATTTCAATTAAACTACAACTAAATCACACTGAAAATATAGAACAATACAATAATATATTTCAAATAAACAACAACCAAATCACACTGAAAATATAGAACAACAATACATTAATAGATTTCAAATAAACAACAACTACATGTGTAAATCACACTGAAAATATAGAACAACAATACAATAATAGATTTCAAATAAACAACAACTAAATCACACTGAAAATATAGAACAACAATACAATAATAGATTTCAAATAAACAACAACTAAATCACATTGAAAATATAGAACAACAATACAATAATAGATTTCAAATAAACTACAACTAAATCACACTGAAAATATAGAACAACAATACAATAATAGATTTCAAATAAACAACAACTAAATCACACTGAAAATATAGAACAACAATACAATAATAGATTTCAAATAAACAACAACTAAATCACACTGAAAATATAGAACAACAATACAATAATAGATTTCAAATAAAATACAACTAAATCACACTGAAAATATAGAACAACAATACAATAATAGATTTCAAATAAACTACAACTAAATCACACTGAAAATATAGAACAACAATACAATAATAGATTTAAATAAACTACAGCTAAATCACACTGATAATATAGAACAACAATACAATAATATATTTCAAATAAACTACAACTAAATCACACTGATAATATAGAACAACAATACAATAATAGATTTCAAATAAACTACAACTAAATCTCACTGAAAATATAGAACAACAATACAATAATAGATTTCAATGAAACTACAACTAAATCACACTGAAAATATAGAACAATACAATAATAGATTCCAAATAAACAACAACTAAATCACACTGAAAATATAGAACAACAATACAATAATAGATTTAAAATAAACAACAACTAAATCACACTGAAAATATAGAACAACAATACAATAATAGATTTCAAATAAACAACAACTAAATCACACTGAAAATATAGAACAACAATACAATAATAGATTTCAAATAAACTACAACTAAATCACACTGAAAATATAGAACAACAATACAATAATAGATTTCAAATAAACAACAACTAAATCACACTGAAAATATAGAACAACAATACAATAATAGATTTCAAATAAACTACAACTAAATCACACTGATAATATAGAACAACAATACAATAATAGATTTCAAATAAACTACAACTAAATCTCACTGAAAATATAGAACAACAATACAATAATAGATTTCAATTAAACTACAACTAAATCACACTGAAAATATAGAACAATACAATAATAGATTTCAAATAAACAACAACTAAATCACACTGAAAATATAGAACAACAATACAATAATAGATTTCAAATAAACAACAACTAAATCACACTGAAAATATAGAACAACAATACAATAATAGATTTCAAATAAACAACAACTAAATCACACTGAAAATATAGAACAACAATACAATAATAGATTTCAAATAAACAACAACTAAATCACACTGATAATATAGAACAACAATACAATAATAGATTTCAAATAAACTACAACTAAATCACACTGAAAATATAGAACAACAATACAATAATAGATTTCAATTAAACTACAACTAAATCACACTGAAAATATAGTACAATACAATAATATATTTCAAATAAACAACAACTACATGTGTAAATCACACTGAAAATAGAGAACAACAATACAATAATAGATTTCAAATAAACAACAACTAAATCACACTGAAAATATAGAACAACAATACAATAATAGATTTCAAATAAACAACAACTAAATCACATTGAAAATATAGAACAACAATACAATAATAGATTTCAAATAAACTACAACTAAATCACACTGAAAATATAGAACAACAATACAATAATAGATTTCAAATAAACAACAACTAAATCACACTGAAAATATAGAACAACAATACAATAATAGATTTCAAATAAACAACAACTAAATCACACTGAAAATATAGAACAACAATACAATAATAGATTTCAAATAAACAACAACTAAATCACACTGAAAATATAGACAACAATACAATAATAGATTTCCAATAAACTACAACTAAATCACACTGAAAATATAGAACAACAATACAATAATAGATTTCAAATAAACTACAACTAAATCACACTGAAAATATAGAACAACAATACAATAATAGATTTCAAATAAACAACAACTAAATCACACTGAAAATATAGAACAATACAGTAATAGATTTCAAATAAACTACAACTAAATCACACTGAAAATATAGAACAACAATACAATAATAGATTTCAAATAAACTACAAATAAATCACACTGAAAATATAAAACATCAATACAATAATAGATTTCCAATAAACTACAACTAAATCACACTGAAAATATAGAACAACAATGCAATAATAATTTCAAATAAACAACAACTAAATCACACTGAAAATATAGAACAACAATACAATAATAGATTTCAAATAAACTACAACTAAATCACACTGAAAATATAGAACAACAATGCAATAATAATTTCAAATAAACAACAAATAAATCACACTGAAAATATAGAACAACAATACAATAATAGATTTCAAATAAACAACAACTAAATTACACTGATAAAATAGAACAACAATACAATAATAGATTTAAATAAACTACAACTAAATAACACTGATAATATAGAATAATACAATAATAGATTTCAAATAAACTACAACTAAATCACACTGAAAATATAGAACAACAATGCAATAATAGATTTCAAATAAACTACAACTAAATCACACTGAAAATATAGAACATCAATACAATAATATATTTCAAATAAACAACAACTAAATCACACTGAAAATATAGAGCAACAATACAATAATAGATTTCAAATAAACAACAACTAAATCACACTGAAAATATCGAACAACAATACAATAATAGATTTAAATAAACTACAACTAAATAACACTGATAATATAGAACAATACAATAATAGATTTCAAATAAACTACAACTAAATCACACTGAAAATATAGAACAACAATACAATAATAGATTTCAAATAAACAACAACTAAATCACACAGAAAATATAGAACAATACAGTAATAGATTTCAAATAAACTACAACTAAATCACACTGAAAATATAGAACAACAATACAATAATAGATTTCAAATAAACTACAACTAAATCACACTGAAAATATAGAACATCAATACAATAATAGATTTCCAATAAACTACAACTAAATCACACTGAAAATATAGAACAACAATACAATAATAGATTTCAAATAAACTACAACTAAATCACACTGAAAATATAGAAACAACAATGCAATAATAATTTCAAATAAACAACAACTAAATCACACTGAAAATATAGAGCAACAATACAATAATAGATTTCAAATAAACAACAACTAAATCACACTGATAAAATAGAACAACAATACAATAATAGATTTAAATAAACTACAACTAAATAACACTGATAATATAGAACAATACAATAATAGATTTCAAATAAACTACAACTAAATCACACTGAAAATATAGAACAACAATACAATAATAGATTTAAATAACCTACAACTAAATCACACTGAAAATATAGAACAACAATACAATAATAGATTTCAAATAAACTACAACTAAATCACACTGAAAATATAGAACAATACATTAATAGATTTCAAATAAACTACAACTAAATCACACTGAAAATATAGAACAACAATACAATAATAGATTTCAAATAAACTACAACTAAATCACACTGAAAATATAGAACAACAATACAATAATAAATTTCAAATAAACAACAACTAAATCACACTGAAAATATAGAACAACAATACAATAATAGATTTCAAATAAACAACAACTAAATCACATTGAAAATATAGAACAGCAATACAATAATAGATTTCAAACAAACTACAACTAAATCACACTGAAAATATAGAACAACAATACAATAATAGATTTCAAATAAACAACAACTAAATCACACTGAAAATATAGAACAACAATACAATAATAGATTTCAAATAAACTACAACTAAATCACACTGAAAATATAGAACAATACAATAATAGATTTCAAATAAACTACAACTAAATCACACTGAAAATATAGAACAATACAATAATAGATTTCAAATAAAGAACAACTAAATCACACTGAAAATATAGAACAATACAATAATAGATTTCAAATAAACTACAACTAAATCACACTGAAAATATAGAACAACAATACAATGATAGATTTCAAATAAACTACAACTAAATCACACTGAAAATATAGAACAACAATACAATAATAGATTTAAATAAACAACAACTAAATCACACTGAAAATATAGAACAACAATACTATAATAGATTTCAAATAAACTACAACTAAATCACACTGAAAATATAGAACAACAATACAATAATAGATTTCAAATAAACAACAACTAAATCACACTGACAATATAGAACAACATTACAATAATAGACTTAAATAAACTACAACTAAATCACACTGATAATATAGAACAACAATACAATAATAGATTTCAAATAAACTACAACTAAATCACAGTGAAAATATAGAACAACAATACAATAATAGATTTCAAATAAACAACAACTAAATCATACTGAAAATATAGAACAACAATACAATAATAGATTTCAGATAAACAACAACTAAATCACACTGAAAATATAGAACAACAATACAATAATAAATTTACAATAAACAACAACTAAATCACACTGAAAATATAGAACAACAATACAATAATAGATTTCCAATAAACAACAACTAAATCACACTGAAAATATAGAACAACAATACAATATTAGATTTAAATAAACTACAACTAAATCACACTGAAAACTAAATCACACTGAAAATATAGAACAACAATACAATAATAGATTTCAAATAAACAACAACTAAATCACACTGAAAATACAGAACAACAATACAATAATAGATTTAAATAAACTACAACTAAATCACACTGAAAATATAGAACAACAATGCAATAATAGATTTCAAATAAACTACAACTAAATCACACTGAAAATATAGAACAACAATACAATAATAGATTTCAAATAAACTACAACTAAATCACACTGAAAATATAGAACAACAATACAATAATAGATTTAAATAAACTACACCTTAATCACACTGAAAATATAGAACAACAATACAATAATAGATTTCAAATAAACTACAACTAAATCACACTGAAAATATAGAACAACAATACAATAATAAATTTCAAATAAACTACAACTAAATCACACTGAAAATATAGAACAACAATACAATAATAGATTTCAAATAAACTACAACTAAATCACACTGAAAATATAGAACAACAATACAATAATAGATTTCAAATAAACAACAACTAAATCACACTGAAAATATAGAACAATACAATAATAGATTTCAAATAAACTACAACTAAATCACACTGAAAATATAGAACAACAATGCAATGATAGATTTCAAATAAACTACAACTAAATCACACTGAAAATATAGAACAACAATACAATAATAGATTTAAATAAACAACAACTAAATCACACTGAAAATATAGAACAACAATACTATAATAGATTTCAAATAAACTACAACTAAATCACACTGAAAATATAGAACAACAATACAATAATAGATTTCAAATAAACAACAACTAAATCACACTGATAATATAGAACAACAATACAATAATAGACTTAAATAAACTACAACTAAACCACACTGATAATATAGAACAACAATACAATAATAGATTTCAAATAAACTACAACTAAATCACACTGAAAATATAGAACAACAATACAATAATAGATTTCAAATAAACTACAACTAAATCACACTGAAAATATAGAACAACAATACAATAATAGATTTCAAATAAACAACAACTAAATCACACTGAAAATATAGAACAACAATAGAATAATAGATTTCAAATAAACAACAACTAAATCACACTGAAAATATAGAACAACAATACAATAATAAATTTACAATAAACAACAACTAAATCACACTGAAAATATAGAACAACAATACAATAATAGATTTCCAATAAACAACAACTAAATCACACTGAAAATATAGAACAACAATACAATAATAGATTTCAAATAAACTACAACTAAATCACACTGAAAATAGAACAACAATACAATAATAGATTTCAAATAACAACTAAATCACACTGAAAATATAGAACAACAATGCAATGATAGATTTCAAATAAACTACAACTAAATCACACTGAAAATATAGAACAACAATACAATAATAGATTTAAATAAACAACAACTAAATCACACTGAAAATATAGAACAACAATACTATAATAGATTTCAAATAAACTACAACTAAATCACACTGAAAATATAGAACAACAATACAATAATAGATTTCAAATAAACAACAACTAAATCACACTGATAATATAGAACAACAATACAATAATAGACTTAAATAAACTACAACTAAACCACACTGATAATATAGAACAACAATACAATAATAGATTTCAAATAAACTACAACTAAATCACACTGAAAATATAGAACAACAATACAATAATAGATTTCAAATAAACTACAACTAAATCACACTGAAAATATAGAACAACAATACAATAATAGATTTCAAATAAACAACAACTAAATCACACTGAAAATATAGAACAACAATAGAATAATAGATTTCAAATAAACAACAACTAAATCACACTGAAAATATAGAACAACAATACAATAATAAATTTACAATAAACAACAACTAAATCACACTGAAAATATAGAACAACAATACAATAATAGATTTCCAATAAACAACAACTAAATCACACTGAAAATATAGAACAACAATACAATAATAGATTTCAAATAAACTACAACTAAATCACACTGAAAATAGAACAACAATACAATAATAGATTTCAAATAACAACTAAATCACACTGAAAATATAGAACAACAATACAATAATAGATTTCCAATAAACAACAAATAAATCACACTGAAAATATAGAACAACAATACAATAATAGATTTCAAATAAACAACAACTAAATCACACTGAAAATATAGAACAACAATAGAATAATAGATTTCGAATAAAGAACAACTAAATCACACCGATAATATAGAACAACAATACAATAATAGAATTAAATAAACTACTACTAAATCACACTGAAAATATAAAACAACAATACAATAATAGATTTCAAATAAACTACAACTAAATCACACTGAAAATAGAACAACAATACAATAATAGATTTAAATAAACAACAACTAAATCACACTGAAAATATAAAACAACAATACAATAATAGATTTCAAATAAACAACAACTAAATCACACTGAAAATATAGAACAACAATACAATAATAAATTTCCAATAAACAACAACTAAATCACACTGAAAATATAGAACAACAATGCAATAATCGATTTCAAATAAACTACAACTAAATCACACTGAAAATATAGAACATCAATACAATAATAGATTTCCAATAAACTACAACTAAATCACACTGAAAATATAGAACAACAATACAATAATAGATTTCAAATAAACTACAACTAAATCACACTGAAAATATAGAACAACAATACAATAATAGATTTAAATAAACTACACCTAAATCACACTGAAAATATAGAACAACAATACAATAATAAATTTCAAATAAACTACAACTAAATCACACTGAAAATATAGAACAACAATACAATAATAAATTTCAAATAAACTACAACTAAATCACACTGAAAATATAGAACAACAATAGAATAATAGATTTCAAATAAACAACAACTAAATCACACTGAAAATATAGAACAACAATACAATAATAAATTTACAATAAACAACAACTAAATCACACTGAAAATATAGAACAACAATACAATAATAGATTTCCAATAAACAACAACTAAATCACACTGAAAATATAGAACAACAATACAATAATAGATTTCAAATAAACTACAACTAAATCACACTGAAAATAGAACAACAATACAATAATTGATTTCAAATAACAACTAAATCACACTGAAAATATAGAACAATACAATAATAGATTTCCAATAAACAACAAATAAATCACACTGAAAATATAGAACAACAATACAATAATAGATTTCAAATAAACAACAACTAAATCACACTGAAAATATAGAACAACAATAGAATAATAGATTTCGAATAAACAACAACTAAATCACACCGATAATATAGAACAACAATACAATAATAGAATTAAATAAACTACTACTAAATCACACTGAAAATATAAAACAACAATACAATAATAGATTTCAAATAAACTACAACTAAATCACACTGAAAATAGAACAACAATACAATAATAGATTTAAATAAACAACAACTAAATCACACTGAAAATATAAAACAACAATACAATAATAGATTTTAAATAAACAACAACTAAATCACACTGAAAATATAGAACAACAATACAATAATAAATTTCCAATAAACAACAACTAAATCACACTGAAAATATAGAACAACAATGCAATAATCGATTTCAAATAAACTACAACTAAATCACACTGAAAATATAGAACATCAATACAATAATAGATTTCCAATAAACTACAACTAAATCACACTGAAAATATAGAACAACAATACAATAATAGATTTCAAATAAACTACAACTAAATCACACTGAAAATATAGAACAACAATACAATAATAGATTTAAATAAACTACACCTAAATCACACTGAAAATATAGAACAACAATACAATAATAAATTTCAAATAAACTACAACTAAATCACACTGAAAATATAGAACAACAATACAATAATAAATTTCAAATAAACTACAACTAAATCACACTGAAAATATAGAACAACAATACAATAATAGATTTCAAATAAACTACAACTAAATCACACTGAAAATATAGAACAATACAATAATAGATTTCAAATAAACAACAACTAAATCACACTGAAAATATAGAACAATACAATAATAGATTTCAAATAAACTACAACTAAATCACACTGAAAATATAGAACAACAATGCAATGATAGATTTCAAATAAACTACAACTAAATCACACTGAAAATATAGAACAACAATACAATAATAGATTTAAATAAACAACAACTAAATCACACTGAAAATATAGAACAATACAATAATAGATTTCAAATAAACTACAACTAAATCACACTGAAAATAGAACAACAATACAATAATAGATTTCAAATAACAACTAAATCACACTGAAAATATAGAACAACAATACAATAATAGATTTCCAATAAACAACAAATAAATCACACTGAAAATATAGAACAACAATACAATAATAGATTTCAAATAAACAACAACTAAATTACACTGAAAATATAGAACAACAATAGAATAATAGATTTCGAATAAACAACAACTAAATCACACCGATAATATAGAACAACAATACAATAATAGAATTAAATAAACTACTACTAAATCACACTGAAAATATAAAACAACAATACAATAATAGATTTCAAATAAACTACAACTAAATCACACTGAAAATAGAACAACAATACAATAATAGATTTAAATAAACAACAACTAAATCACACTGAAAATATAAAACAACAATACAATAATAGATTTCAAATAAACTACAACTAAATCACACTGAAAATATAGAACAACAATACAATAATAGATTTCAAATAAACAACAACTAAATCACACTGAAAATATAGAACAACAATACAATAATAAATTTCCAATAAACAACAACTAAATCACACTGAAAATATAGAACAACAATACAATAATAGATTTCCAATAAACAACAACTAAATCACACTGAAAATATAGAACAACAATACAATAATAGATTTCAAATAAACTACAACTAAATCACACTGAAAATAGAACAACAATACAATAATAGATTTAAATAAACAGCAACTAAATCACACTGAAAATATAAAACAACAATACAATAATAGATTTCAAATAAACAACAACTAAATCACACTGAAAATATAGAACAACAATACAATAATAGATTTCCAATAAACAACAACTAAATCACACTGCAAATATAGAACAACAATACAATAATAGATTTCAAATAAACAACAACTAAATCACACTGAAAATATAGAACAACAATACAATAATAGATTTCGAATAAACAACAACTAAATCACACTGATAATATAGAACAACAATACAATAATAGAATTAAATAAACTACAACTAAATCACACTGATAATATAGAACAACAATACAATAATAGATTTCAAATAAACTACAACTAAATCACACTGAAAATATAGAACAACAATACAATAATAGACTTCAAATAAACAACAACTAAATCACACTGAAAATATAGAACAACAATAGAATAATAGATTTCAAATAAACAACAACTAAATCACACTGAAAATATAGAACAACAATACAATAATAAATTTCCAATAAACAACAACTAAATCACACTGAAAATATAGAACAACAATGCAATAATCGATTTCAAATAAACTACAACTAAATCACACTGAAAATATAGAACAACAATACTATAATAGATTTCAAATAAACTACAACTAAATCAGACTGAAAATATAGAACAACAATACAATAATAGATTTAAATAATCTACAACTAAATCAGACTGAAAATATAGAACAATACAATAATAGATTTCAAATAAACTACAACTAAATCACACTGAAAATATAGAACAACAATACAATAATAGAATTAAATAAACTACTACTAAATCACACTGAAAATATAAAACAACAATACAATAATAGATTTCAAATAAACTACAACTAAATCACACTGAAAATAGAACAACAATACAATAATAGATTTAAATAAACAACAACTAAATCACACTGAAAATATAAAACAACAATACAATAATAGATTTCAAATAAACTACAACTAAATCACACTGAAAATATAGAACAACAATACAATAATAGATTTCAAATAAACAACAACTAAATCACACTGAAAATATAGAACAACAATGCAATGATAGATTTCAAATAAACTACAACTAAATCACACTGAAAATATAGAACAACAATACAATAATAGATTTAAATAAACAACAACTAAATCACACTGAAAATATAGAACAACAATACAATAATAGATTTCAAATAAACAACAACTAAATCACACTGATAATATAGAACAACAATACAATAATAGACTTAAATAAACTACAACTAAACCACACTGATAATATAGAACAACAATACAATAATAGATTTCAAATAAACTACAACTAAATCACACTGAAAATATAGAACAACAATACAATAATAGATTTCAAATAAACTACAACTAAATCACACTGAAAATAGAACAACAATACAATAATAGATTTAAATAAACAGCAACTAAATCACACTGAAAATATAAAACAACAATACAATAATAGATTTCAAATAAACAACAACTAAATCACACTGAAAATATAGAACAACAATACAATAATAGATTTCCAATAAACAACAACTAGATCACACTGAAAATATAGAACAACAATACAATAATAGATTTCAAATAAACAACAACTAAATCACACTGAAAATATAGAACAACAATACAATAATAGATTTCGAATAAACAACAACTAAATCACACTGATAATATAGAACAACAATACAATAATAGAATTAAATAAACTACAACTAAATCACACTGATAATATAGAACAACAATACAATAATAGATTTCAAATAAACTACAACTAAATCACACTGAAAATATAGAACAACAATACAATAATAGACTTCAAATAAACAACAACTAAATCACACTGAAAATATAGAACAACAATAGAATAATAGATTTCAAATAAACAACAACTAAATCACACTGAAAATATAGAACAACAATACAATAATAAATTTCCAATAAACAACAACTAAATCACACTGAAAATATAGAACAACAATGCAATAATCGATTTCAAATAAACTACAACTAAATCACACTGAAAATATAGAACAACAATACTATAATAGATTTCAAATAAACTACAACTAAATCAGACTGAAAATATAGAACAACAATGCAATAATAGATTTCAAATAAACTACAACTAAATCACACTGAAAATATAGAACAACAATACAATAATAGATTTCAAATAAACAACAACTAAATCACACTGAAAATATAGAACAACAATGCAATAATCGATTTCAAATAAACTACAACTAAATCACACTGAAAATATAGAACAACAATACTATAATAGATTTCAAATAAACTACAACTAAATCAGACTGAAAATATAGAACAACAATACAATAATAGATTTAAATAATCTACAACTAAATCAGACTGAAAATATAGAACAATACAATAATAGATTTCAAATAAACTACAACTAAATCACACTGAAAATATAGAACAACAATGCAATAATAGATTTCAAATAAACTACAACTAAATCACACTGAAAATATAGAACAACAATACAATAATAGATTTCAAATAAACAACAACTAAATCACACTGAAAATATAGAACAACAATACAATAATAGATTTCAAATAAACTACAATTAAATCACACTGAAAATATAGAACAACAATACAATAATAGATTTCAAATAAACAACAACTAAATCACACTGAAAATATAGAACAACAATACAATAATAGATTTAAAAAAACTACAACTAAATCACACTGAAAATATAGAACAACAATACAATAATAGATTTCAAATAAACTACAACTAAATCACACTGAAAATATAGAACAACAATACAATAATAGATTTAAATAAACTACAACTAAATCACACTGAAAATATAGAACAACAATACAATAATAGATTTCAAATAAACAACAACTAAATCACACTGAAAATATAGAACAACAATACAATAATAGATTTCAAATAAACAACAACTAAATCACACTGATAATATAGAACAACAATACAATAATAGATTTCAAATAAACTACAACTAAATCACACTGAAAATATAGAACAACAATACAATTAATTGATTTTCACCTTTTCTTTTCGTATTTTGTAGGATTTCTGTATGTAATTGAATAACCAGAGTGAACGTTGATGGTTAGTTGTATTTAAAATGTGTATAAATTTTTCTTTGTTGTAATTTTTGAAATATTATTATTATTTATATTTGAAAATAACTAATTTAATGATACAAAATATATCAGAAATGATTAGAATACCATCACAAATATTAATGATCAACACAAGAAGAGTTATGAACCCACAGATAAGAAAAAACAAGCAATCATATTGTCAAGTTTGGAAGTTGAAAAAAATCTCACAAGAAAAAAAATAATGTCAGTCTGAGTCAATTGCCATGTTGGTGGAGGAAAAGCGAACAGGCGATGACAATTGAAATATTTCCTGACAGTTATTCAACAGTGTGACATTTGTTTTTAAGACCTGCTATTGGTTGGATAGATGCTGTCAGGGTGCAAATGTTTCAATTGGGTGGCAGTTGGAGTTTCAAATTTTCTCGCCGTCAACAGAAATTTTAATCGTCAGGGCTAAAAAGAAACGCTCAATTCCTTTTTGTGTGTGTTTTAATGTAGTTAATAATTGTTATGAGTAGGGTTATTGCGTCTATTGTCGGGAGATCGTTGAGTAATTGTTGATCGTTTCTCGATCACTCAAAGACCGGCTAAATAGCGTTACCGCCGAAAAATAGACTAGTCTGAGTAAAACTATGAATGCAGCTTATGTTTTCAACAAACTAAATTACGACAGTGACTGTTCAAATGGAAATAGCTTGTCATTCAAGCCTAGGAATCACGAAAAAACACGTCTTTCACTTACCTGATAATTCGTGTAAGGGAACGACGCATGCGCGGTTATGTGTTATATAACCTCGTATACTATTAATCAAATGCCCGGATGCAGATTTGTATCCAGTCACTAAGCCTGCGACTAATTACAACAGAAAAACTGATCTAAGTATCAGTTGCGAAATATTCTCTTAACCACCTTACCAAAAACTTACCAAGTCGGGAAAGTTTGTTAAATAATCGTGTTGTATATTCAATGTTTGCTCCAACGTTACTTACGGATTTTGTCAGTGGTTATGTAACAGTCTTTAACATGGCAATGAGAGCACATGTGCGGACAACTATGATATCTTATTGCGTTTTCTGTTCAGATACACAGGTATTTATAATTATAATTTGTACATTTAGTACATTCTTTAACAAAACTAAAAATGTATTGTTTCTTTACGGTAGTAGTAAAGAATTATCTTATCTTATCTTACACAGTAGTCAGTCAATGGTGGCGTAGTCGCAGGGGCCGCTTTTAGAATTTTGCTCACAGTATATGCAGTATTGTATCACTAAAATCTACTAACGTCACTTACATAAGTCAGTGTCAATATTACCTCAAACTTGGTTTATATGATTCAGTCAATAAGTACATATTTGGGTTCCTGACGTTATTACGGCAAATTTGAATGAAGAAATAATCATTTTTTTCTTGAAGAAAAAATCCCAAAATTCCAACAAGATGAACAGTTAGATGATACCTAGTTGCTCCATATCACGTCCCGTGTATACTGATAAACCTTTCATGTAGTCTATTTCGTGTAGTTTAGGATCTTAGAACACGGAAAGTTTATTTAAAAGTACATTTAAACGTTTATGTGTTTTTATTGAATCTCCGCGATAACATCCGGGACAGAAAAGTGAATCGGAAATGATTCATTTTGTTTTGAATTAAATTTCTCAAAATATTCAAGAACTGAATATAGTTATTTGTCGCCATCTTTCCAAAATGCCCTGCGTAATCTGTGATATATTTTCAAATAAATATACAGGTTTAAGTATAGATACAAATGGACATCACGCCGGAGTGATATAGTAAAATTAGAAGTATACCTAGTATATCGCTACAAATGAACTTTTAACACCTGGAGATCATTGGTTACGTTATAAACATAGTATTCGAACTTTAGGGTCACCATTTTTTGTTGTCGGTTGTTTAGCCACTTTCGAGATTTTAATTACAAAATTCTTTTTTAATCGTGTGTATAATGGTATTGTTTTTATCAGCATGTTGCCTTCTACGTCTGTAAAATTTGTAAATAGTGCCAGCAAGTGTCAACCATTGATGAAAACTTTGATTAAGTTTGACAAGTTATACCTCTTAACATGCTTCCAACAAAACACCTACATATTTATGCATTGCTATGTAGAAGGGACAGTTATGTAAAAAGTATTATAATTAGATTGCAAATTTGCTTTATTTCTAAATTAGGGTATAATGACTTAGTATTGAAGACCGCGATCGTTTTATATTGTAAATATCGCCACCAAGTGACAAATATGAATACCGCACTCGTGTTATATTGTAAATGTCGCCACCAAGTGACAAATATGAATACCGCAATCATTTTGATCGTTTTAGATTGTAAATGTCGCCACCAAGTGACAAATATGAATACCGCAATCGTTGAATCGTTTTATATTGTAAATGTCGCCACCAAGTGAAAAATATGAATACCGCAATCGTTGAATCGTTTTATATTGTAAATGTCGCCACCAAATGAAAAATATGAATACCGCAATCGTACTATATTGTAAATGTCGCCACCAAGTGACAAATATGAATACCGCAATCGTTTTGATTGTTTTAGATTGTAAATGTCGCTACCAAGTGACAAATATGAATACCACAATCGTTGAATCGTTTTATATTGTAAGTATCGCCACCAAGTGACAAATATGAATACCGCAATTAAATCGTGTTATATATCGGAATCGGAAATGATTCATTTTGTTTTGAATTAAATTTCTCAAAATATTCAAGAACTGAATATAGTTATTTGTCGCCATCTTTCCAAAATGCCCTGCGTAATCTGTGATATATTTTCAAATAAATATACAGGTTCAAGTATAGATACAAATGGACATCACGCCGGAGTGATATAGTAAAATTAGAAGTATACCTAGTATATCGCTACAAATGAACTTTTAACACCTGGAGATCATTGGTTACGTTATAAACATAGTACTCGAACTTTAGGGTCACCATTTTTTGTTGTCGGTTGTTTAGCCACTTTCGAGATTTTAATTACAAAATTCTTTTTTTAATCGTGTGTATAATGGTATTGTTTTTATCAGGATGTTGCCTTCTACGTCTGTAAAATTTGTAAATAGTGCCACCAAGTGTCAACCATTGATGAATACTTTGATTAAGTTTGACAAGTTATACCTCTTAACATGCTTCCAACAAAACACCTACATATTTATGCATTGCTATGTAGAAGGGACAGTTATGTAAAGAGTATTATAATTAGATTGCAAATTTGCTTTATTTCTAAATTAGGGTATAATGACTTAGTATTGAAGACCGCGATCGTTTTATATTGTAAATATCGCCACCAAGCGACAAATATGGATACCGCAATCGTGTTATATTGTAAATATCGCCACCAAGTGACAAATATGAATACCTCTCAATCGCTTTGATCGTTTTAGATTGTAAATATCGCCACCAAGCAACAAATATGAATACCGTAATTGTTTTATATTGTAAATATCGCCACCAAGCAACAAATATGAATATCGCAATCGTTTTATATTGTAAATGTCGCCACCAAGTGACAAATATGAATACCGCAATCGTTTTATATTGTAAATATCGCCACCAAGTGACAAATATGAGTTATGAACCCACAGATAAGCAAAAACAAGCAATCATATTGTCAAGTTTGGAAGTTGAAAAAAATCTCACAAGAAAAAAAATAATGTCAGTCTGAGTCAATTGCCATGTTGGTGGAGGAAAAACGAACAGGCGATGACAATTGAAATATTTCCTGACAGTTATTCAACAGTGTGACATTTGTTTTTAAGACCTGCTATTGGTTGGATAGATGCTGTCAGGGTGCAAATGTTTCAATTGGGTGGCAGTTGGAGTTTCAAATTTTCTCGCCGTCAACAGAAATTTTAATCGTCAGGGCTAAAAAGAAACGCTCAATTCCTTTTTGTGTGTGTTTTAATGTAGTTAATAATTGTTATGAGTAGGGTTATTGCGTCTATTGTCGGGTGATCGTTGAGTAATTGTTGATCGTTTCTCGATCACTCAAAGACCGGCTAAATAGCGTTACCGCCGAAAAATAGACTAGTCTGAGTAAAACTATGAATGCAGCTTATGTTTTCAACAAACTAAATTACGACAGTGACTGTTCAAATGGAAATAGTTTGTCATTCAAGCCTAGGAATCACGAAAAAACACGTCTTTCACTTACCTGATAATTCGTGTAAGGGAACGACGCATGCGCGGTTATGTGTTATATAACCTCGTATACTATTAATCAAATGCCCGGATGCAGATTTGTATCCAGTCACTAAGCCTGCGACTAATTACAACAGAAAAACTGATCTAAGTATCAGTTGCGAAATATTCTCTTAACCACCTTACCAAAAACTTACCAAGTCGGGAAAGTTTGTTAAATAATCGTGTTGTATATTCACTGTTTGCTCCAACGTTACTTACGGATTTTGTCAGTGGTTATGTAACAGTCTTTAACATAACAATGAGAGCACCTGTGCGGACAACTATGATATCTTATTGCGTTTTCTGTTCAGATACACAGGTATTTATAATTATAATTTGTACATTTAGTACATTCTTTAACAAAACTAGAAATGTATTGTTTCTTTACGGTAGTAGTAAAGAATTATCTTATCTTATCTTACACAGTAGTCAGTCAATGGTGGCGTAGTCGCAGGGGCCGCTTTTAGAATTTTGCTCACAGTATATGCAGTATTGTATCACTAAAATCTACTAACGTCACTTACATAAGTCAGTGTCAATATTACCTCAAACTTGGTTTATATGATTCAGTCAATAAGTACATATTTGGGTTCCTGACGTTATTACGGCAAATTTGAATGAAGAAATAATCATTTTTTTCTTGAAGAAAAAATCCCAAAATTCCAACAAGATGAACAGTTAGATGATACCTAGTTGCTCCATATCACGTCCCGTGTATACTGATAAACCTTTCATGTAGTCTATTTCGTGTAGTTTAGGATCTTAGAACACGGAAAGTTTATTTAAAAGTACATTTAAACGTTTATGTGTTTTTATTGAATCTCCGCGATAACATCCGGGACAGAAAAGTGAATCGGAAATGATTCATTTTGTTTTGAATTAAATTTCTCAAAATATTCAAGAACTGAATATAGTTATTTGTCGCCATCTTTCCAAAATGCCCTGCGTAATCTGTGATATATTTTCAAATAAATATACAGGTTCAAGTATAGATACAAATGGACATCACGCCGGAGTGATATAGTAAAATTAGAAGTATACCTAGTATATCGCTACAAATGAACTTTTAACACCTGGAGATCATTGGTTACGTTATAAACATAGTATTCGAACTTTAGGGTCACCATATTTTGTTGTCGGTTGTTTAGCCACTTTCGAGATTTTAATTACAAAATTCTTTTTTAATCGTGTGTATAATGGTATTGTTTTTATCAGCATGTTGCCTTCTACGTCTGTAAAATTTGTAAATAGTGCCAGCAAGTGTCAACCATTGATGAATACTTTGATTAAGTTTGACAAGTTATACCTCTTAACATGCTTCCAACAAAACACCTACATATTTATGCATTGCTATGTAGAAGGGACAGTTATGTAAAAAGTATTATAATTAGATTGCAAATTTGCTTTATTTCTAAATTAGGGTATAATGACTTAGTATTGAAGACCGCGATCGTTTTATATTGTAAATATCGCCACCAAGTGACAAATATGAATACCGCACTCGTGTTATATTGTAAATGTCGCCACCAAGTGACAAATATGAATACCGCAATCATTTTGATCGTTTTAGATTGTAAATGTCGCCACCAAGTGACAAATATGAATACCGCAATCGTTGAATCGTTTTATATTGTAAATGTCGCCACCAAGTGAAAAATATGAATACCGCAATCGTTGAATCGTTTTATATTGTAAATGTCGCCACCAAATGAAAAATATGAATACCGCAATCGTACTATATTGTAAATGTCGCCACCAAGTGACAAATATGAATACCGCAATCGTTTTGATTGTTTTAGATTGTAAATGTCGCTACCAAGTGACAAATATGAATACCACAATCGTTGAATCGTTTTATATTGTAAGTATCGCCACCAAGTGACAAATATGAATACCGCAATTAAATCGTGTTATATATCGGAATCGGAAATGATTCATTTTGTTTTGAATTAAATTTCTCAAAATATTCAAGAACTGAATATAGTTATTTGTCGCCATCTTTCCAAAATGCCCTGCGTAATCTGTGATATATTTTCAAATAAATATACAGGTTCAAGTATAGATACAAATGGACATCACGCCGGAGTGATATAGTAAAATTAGAAGTATACCTAGTATATCGCTACAAATGAACTTTTAACACCTGGAGATCATTGGTTACGTTATAAACATAGTACTCGAACTTTAGGGTCACCATTTTATGTTGTCGGTTGTTTAGCCACTTTCGAGATTTTAATTACAAAATTCTTTTTTTAATCGTGTGTATAATGGTATTGTTTTTATCAGGATGTTGCCTTCTACGTCTGTAAAATTTGTAAATAGTGCCACCAAGTGTCAACCATTGATGAATACTTTGATTAAGTTTGACAAGTTATACCTCTTAACATGCTTCCAACAAAACACCTACATATTTATGCATTGCTATGTAGAAGGGACAGTTATGTAAAGAGTATTATAATTAGATTGCAAATTTGCTTTATTTCTAAATTAGGGTATAATGACTTAGTATTGAAGACCGCGATCGTTTTATATTGTAAATATCGCCACCAAGCGACAAATATGGATACCGCAATCGTGTTATATTGTAAATATCGCCACCAAGTGACAAATATGAATACCTCTCAATCGCTTTGATCGTTTTAGATTGTAAATATCGCCACCAAGCAACAAATATGAATACCGTAATTGTTTTATATTGTAAATATCGCCACCAAGCAACAAATATGAATATCGCAATCGTTTTATATTGTAAATGTCGCCACCAAGTGACAAATATGAATACCGCAATCGTTTTATATTGTAAATATCGCCACCAAGTGACAAATATGAGTTATGAACCCACAGATAAGCAAAAACAAGCAATCATATTGTCAAGTTTGGAAGTTGAAAAAAAATCTCACAAGACAAAAAATAATGTCAGTCTGAGTCAATTGCCATGTTGGTGGAGGAAAAGCGAACAGGCGATGACAATTGAAATATTTCCTGACAGTTATTCAACAGTGTGACATTTGTTTTTAAGACCTGCTATTGGTTGGATAGATGCTGTCAGGGTGCAAATGTTTCAATTGGGTGGCAGTTGGAGTTTCAAATTTTCTCGCCGTCAACAGAAATTTTAATCGTCAGGGCTAAAAAGAAACGCTCAATTCCTTTTTGTGTGTGTTTTAATGTAGTTAATAATTGTTATGAGTAGGGTTATTGCGTCTATTGTCGGGTGATCGTTGAGTAATTGTTGATCGTTTCTCGATCACTCAAAGACCGGCTAAATAGCGTTACCGCCGAAAAATAGACTAGTCTGAGTAAAACTATGAATGCAGCTTATGTTTTCAACAAACTAAATTACGACAGTGACTGTTCAAATGGAAATAGTTTGTCATTCAAGCCTAGGAATCACGAAAAAACACGTCTTTCACTTACCTGATAATTCGTGTAAGGGAACGACGCATGCGCGGTTATGTGTTATATAACCTCGTATACTATTAATCAAATGCCCGGATGCAGATTTGTATCCAGTCACTAAGCCTGCGACTAATTACAACAGAAAAACTGATCTAAGTATCAGTTGCGAAATATTCTCTTAACCACCTTACCAAAAACTTACCAAGTCGGGAAAGTTTGTTAAATAATCGTGTTGTATATTCACTGTTTGCTCCAACGTTACTTACGGATTTTGTCAGTGGTTATGTAACAGTCTTTAACATAACAATGAGAGCACCTGTGCGGACAACTATGATATCTTATTGCGTTTTCTGTTCAGATACACAGGTATTTATAATTATAATTTGTACATTTAGTACATTCTTTAACAAAACTAGAAATGTATTGTTTCTTTACGGTAGTAGTAAAGAATTATCTTATCTTATCTTACACAGTAGTCAGTCAATGGTGGCGTAGTCGCAGGGGCCGCTTTTAGAATTTTGCTCACAGTATATGCAGTATTGTATCACTAAAATCTACTAACGTCACTTACATAAGTCAGTGTCAATATTACCTCAAACTTGGTTTATATGATTCAGTCAATAAGTACATATTTGGGTTCCTGACGTTATTACGGCAAATTTGAATGAAGAAATAATCATTTTTTTCTTGAAGAAAAAATCCCAAAATTCCAACAAGATGAACAGTTAGATGATACCTAGTTGCTCCATATCACGTCCCGTGTATACTGATAAACCTTTCATGTAGTCTATTTCGTGTAGTTTAGGATCTTAGAACACGGAAAGTTTATTTAAAAGTACATTTAAACGTTTATGTGTTTTTATTGAATCTCCGCGATAACATCCGGGACAGAAAAGTGAATCGGAAATGATTCATTTTGTTTTGAATTAAATTTCTCAAAATATTCAAGAACTGAATATAGTTATTTGTCGCCATCTTTCCAAAATGCCCTGCGTAATCTGTGATATATTTTCAAATAAATATACAGGTTCAAGTATAGATACAAATGGACATCACGCCGGAGTGATATAGTAAAATTAGAAGTATACCTAGTATATCGCTACAAATGAACTTTTAACACCTGGAGATCATTGGTTACGTTATAAACATAGTATTCGAACTTTAGGGTCACCATTTTTTGTTGTCGGTTGTTTAGCCACTTTCGAGATTTTAATTACAAAATTCTTTTTTTAATCGTGTGTATAATGGTATTGTTTTTATCAGGATGTTGCCTTCTACGTCTGTAAAATTTGTAAATAGTGCCAGCAAGTGTCAACCATTGATGAATACTTTGATTAAGTTTGACAAGTTATACCTCTTAACATGCTTCCAACAAAACACCTACATATTTATGCATTGCTATGTAGAAGGGACAGTTATGTAAAGAGTATTATAATTAGATTGCAAATTTGCTTTATTTCTAAAGTAGGGTATAATGACTTAGTATTGAAGACCGCGATCGTTTTATATTGTAAATATCGCCACCAAGTGACAAATATGAATACCGCACTCGTGTTATATTGTAAATGTCGCCACCAAGTGACAAATATGAATACCGCAATCATTTTGATCGTTTTAGATTGTAAATGTCGCCACCAAGTGACAAATATGAATACCGCAATCGTTGAATCGTTTTATATTGTAAATGTCGCCACCAAGTGAAAAATATGAATACCGCAATCGTTGAATCGTTTTATATTGTAAATGTCGCCACCAAATGAAAAATATGAATACCGCAATCGTACTATATTGTAAATGTCGCCACCAAGTGACAAATATGAATACCGCAATCGTTTTGATTGTTTTAGATTGTAAATGTCGCTACCAAGTGACAAATATGAATACCACAATCGTTGAATCGTTTTATATTGTAAGTATCGCCACCAAGTGACAAATATGAATACCGCAATTAAATCGTGTTATATATCGGAATCGGAAATGATTCATTTTGTTTTGAATTAAATTTCTCAAAATATTCAAGAACTGAATATAGTTATTTGTCGCCATCTTTCCAAAATGCCCTGCGTAATCTGTGATATATTTTCAAATAAATATACAGGTTCAAGTATAGATACAAATGGACATCACGCCGGAGTGATATAGTAAAATTAGAAGTATACCTAGTATATCGCTACAAATGAACTTTTAACACCTGGAGATCATTGGTTACGTTATAAACATAGTACTCGAACTTTAGGGTCACCATTTTTTTTTTGTCGGTTGTTTAGCCACTTTCGAGATTTTAATTACAAAATTCTTTTTTTAATCGTGTGTATAATGGTATTGTTTTTATCAGGATGTTGCCTTCTACGTCTGTAAAATTTGTAAATAGTGCCACCAAGTGTCAACCATTGATGAATACTTTGATTAAGTTTGACAAGTTACACCTCTTAACATGCTTCCAACAAAACACCTACATATTTATGCATTGCTATGTAGAGGGACAGTTATGTAAAGAGGATTATAATTAGATTGCAAATTTGCTTTATTTCTAAATTAGGGTATAATGACTTAGTATTGAAGACCGCGATCGTTTTATATTGTAAATATCGCCACCAAGCGACAAATATGGATACCGCAATCGTGTTATATTGTAAATGTCGCCACCAAGTGACAAATATGAATATCGCAATCGTTTTATATTGTAAATGTCGCCACCAAGTGACAAATATGAATACCGCAATCGTTTTATATTGTAAATATCGCCACCAAGTGACAAATATGAGTTATGAACCCACAGATAAGCAAAAACAAGCAATCATATTGTCAAGTTTGGAAGTTGACAAAAATCTCACAAGAAAAAAAATAATGTCAGTCTGAGTCAATTGCCATGTTGGTGGAGGAAAAACGAACAGGCGATGACAATTGAAATATTTCCTGACAGTTATTCAACAGTGTGACATTTGTTTTTAAGACCTGCTATTGGTTGGATAGATGCTGTCAGGGTGCAAATGTTTCAATTGGGTGGCAGTTGGAGTTTCAAATTTTCTCGCCGTCAACAGAAATTTTAATCGTCAGGGTTAAAAAGAAACGCTCAATTCCTTTTTGTGTGTGTTTTAATGTAGTTAATAATTGTTATGAGTAGGGTTATTGCGTCTATTGTCGGGAGATCGTTGAGTAATTGTTGATCGTTTATCGATCACTCAAAGACCGGCTAAATAGCGTTACCGCCGAAAAATAGACTAGTCTGAGTAAAACTATGAATGCAGCTTATGTTTTCAACAAACTAAATTACGACAGTGACTGTTCAAATGGAAATAGTTTGTCATTCAAGCCTAGGAATCACGAAAAAACACGTCTTTCACTTACCTGATAATTCGTGTAAGGGAACGACGCATGCGCGGTTATGTGTTATATAACCTCGTATACTATTAATCAAATGCCCGGATGCAGATTTGTATCCAGTCACTAAGCCTGCGACTAATTACAACAGAAAAACTGATCTAAGTATCAGTTGCGAAATAACCTCTTAACCACCTTACCAAAAACTTACCAAGTCGGGAAAGTTTGTTAAATAATCGTGTTGTATATTCACTGTTTGCTCCAACGTTACTTACGGATTTTGTCAGTGGTTATGTAACAGTCTTTAACATAACAATGAGAGCACCTGTGCGGACAACTATGATATCTTATTGCGTTTTCTGTTCAGATACACAGGTATTTATAATTATAATTTGTACATTTAGTACATTCTTTAACAAAACTAGAAATGTATTGTTTCTTTACGGTAGTAGTAAAGAATTATCTTATCTTATCTTACACAGTAGTCAGTCAATGGTGGCGTAGTCGCAGGGGCCGCTTTTAGAATTTTGCTCACAGTATATGCAGTATTGTATCACTAAAATCTACTAACGTCACTTACATAAGTCAGTGTCAATATTACCTCAAACTTGGTTTATATGATTCAGTCAATAAGTACATATTTGGGTTCCTGACGTTATTACGGCAAATTTGAATGAAGAAATAATCATTTTTTTCTTGAAGAAAAAATCCCAAAATTCCAACAAGATGAACAGTTAGATGATACCTAGTTGCTCCATATCACGTCCCGTGTATACTGATAAACCTTTCATGTAGTCTATTTCGTGTAGTTTAGGATCTTAGAACACGGAAAGTTTATTTAAAAGTACATTTAAACGTTTATGTGTTTTTATTGAATCTCCGCGATAACATCCGGGACAGAAAAGTGAATCGGAAATGATTCATTTTGTTTTGAATTAAATTTCTCAAAATATTCAAGAACTGAATATAGTTATTTGTCGCCATCTTTCCAAAATGCCCTGCGTAATCTGTGATATATTTTCAAATAAATATACAGGTTCAAGTATAGATACAAATGGACATCACGCCGGAGTGATATAGTAAAATTAGAAGTATACCTAGTATATCGCTACAAATGAACTTTTAACACCTGGAGATCATTGGTTACGTTATAAACATAGTATTCGAACTTTAGGGTCACCATTTTTTGTTGTCGGTTGTTTAGCCACTTTCGAGATTTTAATTACAAAATTCTTTTTTAATCGTGTGTATAATGGTATTGTTTTTATCAGCATGTTGCCTTCTACGTCTGTAAAATTTGTAAATAGTGCCAGCAAGTGTCAACCATTGATGAATACTTTGATTAAGTTTGACAAGTTATACCTCTTAACATGCTTCCAACAAAACACCTACATATTTATGCATTGCTATGTAGAAGGGACAGTTATGTAAAGAGTATTATAATTAGATTGCAAATTTGCTTTATTTCTAAAGTAGGGTATAATGACTTAGTATTGAAGACCGCGATCGTTTTATATTGTAAATATCGCCACCAAGTGACAAATATGAATACCGCACTCGTGTTATATTGTAAATGTCGCCACCAAGTGACAAATATGAATACCGCAATCATTTTGATCGTTTTAGATTGTAAATGTCGCCACCAAGTGACAAATATGAATACCGCAATCGTTGAATCGTTTTATATTGTAAATGTCGCCACCAAGTGAAAAATATGAATACCGCAATCGTTGAATCGTTTTATATTGTAAATGTCGCCACCAAATGAAAAATATGAATACCGCAATCGTACTATATTGTAAATGTCGCCACCAAGTGACAAATATGAATACCGCAATCGTTTTGATTGTTTTAGATTGTAAATGTCGCTACCAAGTGACAAATATGAATACCACAATCGTTGAATCGTTTTATATTGTAAGTATCGCCACCAAGTGACAAATATGAATACCGCAATTAAATCGTGTTATATATCGGAATCGGAAATGATTCATTTTGTTTTGAATTAAATTTCTCAAAATATTCAAGAACTGAATATAGTTATTTGTCGCCATCTTTCCAAAATGCCCTGCGTAATCTGTGATATATTTTCAAATAAATATACAGGTTCAAGTATAGATACAAATGGACATCACGCCGGAGTGATATAGTAAAATTAGAAGTATACCTAGTATATCGCTACAAATGAACTTTTAACACCTGGAGATCATTGGTTACGTTATAAACATAGTACTCGAACTTTAGGGTCACCATTTTTTTTTTGTCGGTTGTTTAGCCACTTTCGAGATTTTAATTACAAAATTCTTTTTTTAATCGTGTGTATAATGGTATTGTTTTTATCAGGATGTTGCCTTCTACGTCTGTAAAATTTGTAAATAGTGCCACCAAGTGTCAACCATTGATGAATACTTTGATTAAGTTTGACAAGTTACACCTCTTAACATGCTTCCAACAAAACACCTACATATTTATGCATTGCTATGTAGAGGGACAGTTATGTAAAGAGGATTATAATTAGATTGCAAATTTGCTTTATTTCTAAATTAGGGTATAATGACTTAGTATTGAAGACCGCGATCGTTTTATATTGTAAATATCGCCACCAAGCGACAAATATGGATACCGCAATCGTGTTATATTGTAAATGTCGCCACCAAGTGACAAATATGAATATCGCAATCGTTTTATATTGTAAATGTCGCCACCAAGTGACAAATATGAATACCGCAATCGTTTTATATTGTAAATATCGCCACCAAGTGACAAATATGAGTTATGAACCCACAGATAAGCAAAAACAAGCAATCATATTGTCAAGTTTGGAAGTTGACAAAAATCTCACAAGAAAAAAAATAATGTCAGTCTGAGTCAATTGCCATGTTGGTGGAGGAAAAACGAACAGGCGATGACAATTGAAATATTTCCTGACAGTTATTCAACAGTGTGACATTTGTTTTTAAGACCTGCTATTGGTTGGATAGATGCTGTCAGGGTGCAAATGTTTCAATTGGGTGGCAGTTGGAGTTTCAAATTTTCTCGCCGTCAACAGAAATTTTAATCGTCAGGGTTAAAAAGAAACGCTCAATTCCTTTTTGTGTGTGTTTTAATGTAGTTAATAATTGTTATGAGTAGGGTTATTGCGTCTATTGTCGGGAGATCGTTGAGTAATTGTTGATCGTTTATCGATCACTCAAAGACCGGCTAAATAGCGTTACCGCCGAAAAATAGACTAGTCTGAGTAAAACTATGAATGCAGCTTATGTTTTCAACAAACTAAATTACGACAGTGACTGTTCAAATGGAAATAGTTTGTCATTCAAGCCTAGGAATCACGAAAAAACACGTCTTTCACTTACCTGATAATTCGTGTAAGGGAACGACGCATGCGCGGTTATGTGTTATATAACCTCGTATACTATTAATCAAATGCCCGGATGCAGATTTGTATCCAGTCACTAAGCCTGCGACTAATTACAACAGAAAAACTGATCTAAGTATCAGTTGCGAAATAACCTCTTAACCACCTTACCAAAAACTTACCAAGTCGGGAAAGTTTGTTAAATAATCGTGTTGTATATTCACTGTTTGCTCCAACGTTACTTACGGATTTTGTCAGTGGTTATGTAACAGTCTTTAACATAACAATGAGAGCACCTGTGCGGACAACTATGATATCTTATTGCGTTTTCTGTTCAGATACACAGGTATTTATAATTATAATTTGTACATTTAGTACATTCTTTAACAAAACTAGAAATGTATTGTTTCTTTACGGTAGTAGTAAAGAATTATCTTATCTTATCTTACACAGTAGTCAGTCAATGGTGGCGTAGTCGCAGGGGCCGCTTTTAGAATTTTGCTCACAGTATATGCAGTATTGTATCACTAAAATCTACTAACGTCACTTACATAAGTCAGTGTCAATATTACCTCAAACTTGGTTTATATGATTCAGTCAATAAGTACATATTTGGGTTCCTGACGTTATTACGGCAAATTTGAATGAAGAAATAATCATTTTTTTCTTGAAGAAAAAATCCCAAAATTCCAACAAGATGAACAGTTAGATGATACCTAGTTGCTCCATATCACGTCCCGTGTATACTGATAAACCTTTCATGTAGTCTATTTCGTGTAGTTTAGGATCTTAGAACACGGAAAGTTTATTTAAAAGTACATTTAAACGTTTATGTGTTTTTATTGAATCTCCGCGATAACATCCGGGACAGAAAAGTGAATCGGAAATGATTCATTTTGTTTTGAATTAAATTTCTCAAAATATTCAAGAACTGAATATAGTTATTTGTCGCCATCTTTCCAAAATGCCCTGCGTAATCTGTGATATATTTTCAAATAAATATACAGGTTCAAGTATAGATACAAATGGACATCACGCCGGAGTGATATAGTAAAATTAGAAGTATACCTAGTATATCGCTACAAATGAACTTTTAACACCTGGAGATCATTGGTTACGTTATAAACATAGTATTCGAACTTTAGGGTCACCATTTTTTGTTGTCGGTTGTTTAGCCACTTTCGAGATTTTAATTACAAAATTCTTTTTTAATCGTGTGTATAATGGTATTGTTTTTATCAGCATGTTGCCTTCTACGTCTGTAAAATTTGTAAATAGTGCCAGCAAGTGTCAACCATTGATGAATACTTTGATTAAGTTTGACAAGTTATACCTCTTAACATGCTTCCAACAAAACACCTACATATTTATGCATTGCTATGTAGAAGGGACAGTTATGTAAAAAGTATTATAATTAGATTGCAAATTTGCTTTATTTCTAAAGTAGGGTATAATGACTTAGTATTGAAGACCGCGATCGTTTTATATTGTAAATATCGCCACCAAGTGACAAATATGAATACCGCACTCGTGTTATATTGTAAATGTCGCCACCAAGTGACAAATATGAATACCGCAATCATTTTGATCGTTTTAGATTGTAAATGTCGCCACCAAGTGACAAATATGAATACCGCAATCGTTGAATCGTTTTATATTGTAAATGTCGCCACCAAGTGAAAAATATGAATACCGCAATCGTTGAATCGTTTTATATTGTAAATGTCGCCACCAAATGAAAAATATGAATACCGCAATCGTACTATATTGTAAATGTCGCCACCAAGTGACAAATATGAATACCGCAATCGTTTTGATTGTTTTAGATTGTAAATGTCGCTACCAAGTGACAAATATGAATACCACAATCGTTGAATCGTTTTATATTGTAAGTATCGCCACCAAGTGACAAATATGAATACCGCAATTAAATCGTGTTATATATCGGAATCGGAAATGATTCATTTTGTTTTGAATTAAATTTCTCAAAATATTCAAGAACTGAATATAGTTATTTGTCGCCATCTTTCCAAAATGCCCTGCGTAATCTGTGATATATTTTCAAATAAATATACAGGTTCAAGTATAGATACAAATGGACATCACGCCGGAGTGATATAGTAAAATTAGAAGTATACCTAGTATATCGCTACAAATGAACTTTTAACACCTGGAGATCATTGGTTACGTTATAAACATAGTACTCGAACTTTAGGGTCACCATTTTTTTTTTGTCGGTTGTTTAGCCACTTTCGAGATTTTAATTACAAAATTCTTTTTTTAATCGTGTGTATAATGGTATTGTTTTTATCAGGATGTTGCCTTCTACGTCTGTAAAATTTGTAAATAGTGCCACCAAGTGTCAACCATTGATGAATACTTTGATTAAGTTTGACAAGTTACACCTCTTAACATGCTTCCAACAAAACACCTACATATTTATGCATTGCTATGTAGAGGGACAGTTATGTAAAGAGGATTATAATTAGATTGCAAATTTGCTTTATTTCTAAATTAGGGTATAATGACTTAGTATTGAAGACCGCGATCGTTTTATATTGTAAATATCGCCACCAAGCGACAAATATGGATACCGCAATCGTGTTATATTGTAAATGTCGCCACCAAGTGACAAATATGAATATCGCAATCGTTTTATATTGTAAATGTCGCCACCAAGTGACAAATATGAATACCGCAATCGTTTTATATTGTAAATATCGCCACCAAGTGACAAATATGAGTTATGAACCCACAGATAAGCAAAAACAAGCAATCATATTGTCAAGTTTGGAAGTTGACAAAAATCTCACAAGAAAAAAAATAATGTCAGTCTGAGTCAATTGCCATGTTGGTGGAGGAAAAACGAACAGGCGATGACAATTGAAATATTTCCTGACAGTTATTCAACAGTGTGACATTTGTTTTTAAGACCTGCTATTGGTTGGATAGATGCTGTCAGGGTGCAAATGTTTCAATTGGGTGGCAGTTGGAGTTTCAAATTTTCTCGCCGTCAACAGAAATTTTAATCGTCAGGGCTAAAAAGAAACGCTCAATTCCTTTTTGTGTGTGTTTTAATGTAGTTAATAATTGTTATGAGTAGGGTTATTGCGTCTATTGTCGGGTGATCGTTGAGTAATTGTTGATCGTTTATCGATCACTCAAAGACCGGCTAAATAGCGTTACCGCCGAAAAATAGACTAGTCTGAGTAAAACTATGAATGCAGCTTATGTTTTCAACAAACTAAATTACGACAGTGACTGTTCAAATGGAAATAGTTTGTCATTCAAGCCTAGGAATCACGAAAAAACACGTCTTTCACTTACCTGATAATTCGTGTAAGGGAACGACGCATGCGCGGTTATGTGTTATATAACCTCGTATACTATTAATCAAATGCTCGGATGCAGATTTGTATCCAGTCACTAAGCCTGCGACTAATTACAACAGAAAAACTGATCTAAGTATCAGTTGCGAAATAACCTCTTAACCACCTTACCAAAAACTTACCAAGTCGGGAAAGTTTGTTAAATAATCGTGTTGTATATTCACTGTTTGCTCCAACGTTACTTACGGATTTTGTCAGTGGTTATGTAACAGTCTTTAACATAACAATGAGAGCACCTGTGCGGACAACTATGATATCTTATTGCGTTTTCTGTTCAGATACACAGGTATTTATAATTATAATTTGTACATTTAGTACATTCTTTAACAAAACTAGAAATGTATTGTTTCTTTACGGTAGTAGTAAAGAATTATCTTATCTTATCTTACACAGTAGTCAGTCAATGGTGGCGTAGTCGCAGGGGCCGCTTTTAGAATTTTGCTCACAGTATATGCAGTATTGTATCACTAAAATCTACTAACGTCACTTACATAAGTCAGTGTCAATATTACCTCAAACTTGGTTTATATGATTCAGTCAATAAGTACATATTTGGGTTCCTGACGTTATTACGGCAAATTTGAATGAAGAAATAATCATTTTTTTCTTGAAGAAAAAATCCCAAAATTCCAACAAGATGAACAGTTAGATGATACCTAGTTGCTCCATATCACGTCCCGTGTATACTGATAAACCTTTCATGTAGTCTATTTCGTGTAGTTTAGGATCTTAGAACACGGAAAGTTTATTTAAAAGTACATTTAAACGTTTATGTGTTTTTATTGAATCTCCGCGATAACATCCGGGACAGAAAAGTGAATCGGAAATGATTCATTTTGTTTTGAATTAAATTTCTCAAAATATTCAAGAACTGAATATAGTTATTTGTCGCCATCTTTCCAAAATGCCCTGCGTAATCTGTGATATATTTTCAAATAAATATACAGGTTCAAGTATAGATACAAATGGACATCACGCCGGAGTGATATAGTAAAATTAGAAGTATACCTAGTATATCGCTACAAATGAACTTTTAACACCTGGAGATCATTGGTTACGTTATAAACATAGTATTCGAACTTTAGGGTCACCATTTTTTGTTGTCGGTTGTTTAGCCACTTTCGAGATTTTAATTACAAAATTCTTTTTTAATCGTGTGTATAATGGTATTGTTTTTATCAGCATGTTGCCTTCTACGTCTGTAAAATTTGTAAATAGTGCCAGCAAGTGTCAACCATTGATGAATACTTTGATTAAGTTTGACAAGTTATACCTCTTAACATGCTTCCAACAAAACACCTACATATTTATGCATTGCTATGTAGAAGGGACAGTTATGTAAAAAGTATTATAATTAGATTGCAAATTTGCTTTATTTCTAAATTAGGGTATAATGACTTAGTATTGAAGACCGCGATCGTTTTATATTGTAAATATCGCCACCAAGTGACAAATATGAATACCGCACTCGTGTTATATTGTAAATGTCGCCACCAAGTGACAAATATGAATACCGCAATCATTTTGATCGTTTTAGATTGTAAATGTCGCCACCAAGTGACAAATATGAATACCGCAATCGTTGAATCGTTTTATATTGTAAATGTCGCCACCAAGTGAAAAATATGAATACCGCAATCGTTGAATCGTTTTATATTGTAAATGTCGCCACCAAATGAAAAATATGAATACCGCAATCGTACTATATTGTAAATGTCGCCACCAAGTGACAAATATGAATACCGCAATCGTTTTGATTGTTTTAGATTGTAAATGTCGCTACCAAGTGACAAATATGAATACCACAATCGTTGAATCGTTTTATATTGTAAGTATCGCCACCAAGTGACAAATATGAATACCGCAATTAAATCGTGTTATATATCGGAATCGGAAATGATTCATTTTGTTTTGAATTAAATTTCTCAAAATATTCAAGAACTGAATATAGTTATTTGTCGCCATCTTTCCAAAATGCCCTGCGTAATCTGTGATATATTTTCAAATAAATATACAGGTTCAAGTATAGATACAAATGGACATCACGCCGGAGTGATATAGTAAAATTAGAAGTATACCTAGTATATCGCTACAAATGAACTTTTAACACCTGGAGATCATTGTTTACGTTATAAACATAGTATTCGAACTTTAGGGTCACCATTTTTTGTTGTCGGTTGTTTAGCCACTTTCGAGATTTTAATTACAAAATTCTTTTTTTAATCGTGTGTATAATGGTATTGTTTTTATCAGGATGTTGCCTTCTACGTCTGTAAAATTTGTAAATAGTGCCAGCAAGTGTCAACCATTGATGAATACTTTGATTAAGTTTGACAAGTTATACCTCTTAACATGCTTCCAACAAAACACCTACATATTTATGCATTGCTATGTAGAAGGGACAGTTATGTAAAGAGTATTATAATTAGATTGCAAATTTGCTTTATTTCTAAATTAGGGTATAATGACTTAGTATTGAAGACCGCGATCGTTTTATATTGTAAATATCGCCACCAAGTGAAAAATATGAATACCGCACTCGTGTTATATTGTAAATGTCGCCACCAAGTGACAAATATGAATACCGCAATCATTTTGATCGTTTTAGATTGTAAATGTCGCCACCAAGTGACAAATATGAATAGCGCAATCGTTGAATCGTTTTATATTGTAAATGTCGCCACCAAGTGAAAAATATGAATACCGCAATCGTTGAATCGTTTTATATTGTAAATGTCGCCACCAAATGAAAAATATGAATACCGCAATCGTACTATATTGTAAATGTCGCCACCAAGTGACAAATATGAATACCGCAATCGTTTTGATTGTTTTAGATTGTAAATGTCGCTACCAAGCGACAAATATGAATACCACAATCGTTGAATCGTTTTATATTGTAAGTATCGCCACCAAGTGACAAATATGAATACCGCAATTAAATCGTGTTATATATCGGAATCGGAAAATATTCATTTTGTTTTGAATTAAATTTCTCAAAATATTCAAGAACTGAATATAGTTATTTGTCGCCATCTTTCCAAAATGCCCTGCGTAATCTGTGATATATTTTCAAATAAATATACAGGTTCAAGTATAGATACAAATGGACATCACGCCGGAGTGATATAGTAAAATTAGAAGTATACCTAGTATATCGCTACAAATGAACTTTTAACACCTGGAGATCATTGGTTACGTTATAAACATAGTACTCGAACTTTAGGGTCACCATTTTTTTTTTGTCGATTGTTTAGCCACTTTCGAGATTTTAATTACAAAATTCTTTTTTTAATCGTGTGTATAATGATATTGTTTTTATCAGGATGTTGCCTTTTACGTCTGTAAAATTTGTAAATAGTGCCACCAAGTGTCAACCATTGATGAATACTTTGATTAAGTTTGACAAGTTATACCTCTTAACATGCTTCCAACAAAACACCTACATATTTATGCATTGCTATGTAGAGGGACAGTTATGTAAAGAGTATTATAATTAGATTGCAAATTTGCTTTATTTCTAAATTAGGGTATAATGACTTAGTATTGAAGACCGCGATCGTTTTATATTGTAAATATCGCCACCAAGCGACAAATATGGATACCGCAATCGTGTTATATTGTAAATGTCGCCACCAAGTGACAAATATGAATATCGCAATCGTTTTATATTGTAAATGTCGCCACCAAGTGACAAATATGAATACCGCAATCGTTTTATATTGTAAATATCGCCACCAAGTGACAAATATGAGTTATGAACCCACAGATAAGAAAAAACAAGCAATCATATTGTCAAGTTTGGAAGTTGAAAAAAAATCTCACAAGAAAAAAAATAATGTCAGTCTGAGTCAATTGCCATGTTGGTGGAGGAAAAACGAACAGGCGATGACAATTGAAATATTTCCTGACAGTTATTCAACAGTGTGACATTTGTTTTTAAGACCTGCTATTGGTTGGATAGATGCTGTCAGGGTGCAAATGTTTCAATTGGGTGGCAGTTGGAGTTTCAAATTTTCTCGCCGTCAACAGAAATTTTAATCGTCAGGGTTAAAAAGAAACGCTCAATTCCTTTTTGTGTGTGTTTTAATGTAGTTAATAATTGTTAGGGTTAGGGTTATTGCGTCTATTGTCGGGTGATCGTTGAGTAATTGTTGATCGTTTCTCGATCACTCAAAGACCGGCTAAATAACGTTACCGCCGAAAAATAGACTAGTCTGAGTAAAACTATGAAAGCAGCTTATGTTTTCAACAAACTAAATTACGACAGTGACTGTTCAAATGGAAATAGTTTGTCATTCAAGCCTAGGAATCACGAAAAAACACGTCTTTCACTTACCTGATAATTCGTGTAAGGGAACGACGCATGCGCGGTTATGTGTTATATAACCTCGTATACTATTAATCAAATGCCCGGATGCAGATTTGTATCCAGTCACTAAGCCTGCGACTAATTACAACAGAAAAACTGATCTAAGTATCAGTTGCGAAATATCCTCTTAACCACCTTACCAAAAACTTACCAAGTCGGGAAAGTTTGTTAAATAATCGTGTTGTATATTCACTGTTTGCTCCAACGTTACTTACGGATTTTGTCAGTGGTTATGTAACAGTCTTTAACATAGCAATGAGAGCACCTGTGCGGACAACTATGATATCTTATTGCGTTTTCTGTTCAGATACACAGGTATTTATAATTATAATTTGTACATTTAGTACATTCTTTAACAAAACTAGAAATGTATTGTTTCTTTACGGTAGTAGTAAAGAATTATCTTATCTTATCTTACACAGTAGTCTGTCAATGGTGGCGTAGTCGCAGGGGCCGCTTTTAGAATTTTGCTCACAGTATATGCAGTATTGTATCACTAAAATCTACTAACGTCACTTACATAAGTCAGTGTCAATATTACCTCAAACTTGGTTTATATGATTCAGTCAATAAGTACATATTTGGGTTCCTGACGTTATTACGGCAAATTTGAATGAAGAAATAATCATTTTTTTCTTGAAGAAAAAATCCCAAAATTCCAACAAGATGAACAGTTAGATGATACCTAGTTGCTCCATATCACGTCCCGTGTATACTGATAAACCTTTCATGTAGTCTATTTCGTGTAGTTTAGGATCTTAGAACACGGAAAGTTTATTTAAAAGTACATTTAAACGTTTATGTGTTTTTATTGAATCTTCGCGATAACATCCGGGACAGAAAAGTGAATCGGAAATGATTCATTTTGTTTTGAATTAAATTTCTCAAAATATTCAAGAACTGAATATAGTTATTTGTCGCCATCTTTCCAAAATGCCCTGCGTAATCTGTGATATATTTTCAAATAAATATACAGGTTCAAGTATAGATACAAATGGACATCACGCCGGAGTGATATAGTAAAATTAGAAGTATACCTAGTATATCGCTACAAATGAACTTTTAACACCTGGAGATCATTGGTTACGTTATAAACATAGTATTCGAACTTTAGGGTCACCATTTTTTGTTGTCGGTTGTTTAGCCACTTTCGAGATTTTAATTACAAAATTCTTTTTTTAATCGTGTGTATAATGGTATTGTTTTTATCAGGATGTTGCCTTCTACGTCTGTAAAATTTGTAAATAGTGCCAGCAAGTGTCAACCATTGATGAATACTTTGATTAAGTTTGACAAGTTATACCTCTTAACATGCTTCCAACAAAACACCTACATATTTATGCATTGCTATGTAAAAGGGACAGTTATGTAAAGAGTATTATAATTAGATTGCAAATTTGCTTTATTTCTAAATTAGGGTATAATGACTTAGTATTGAAGACCGCGATCGTTTTATATTGTAAATATCGCCACCAAGTGAAAAATATGAATACCGCACTCGTGTTATATTGTAAATGTCGCCACCAAGTGACAAATATGAATACCGCAATCATTTTGATCGTTTTAGATTGTAAATGTCGCCACCAAGTGACAAATATGAATAGCGCAATCGTTGAATCGTTTTATATTGTAAATGTCGCCACCAAGTGAAAAATATGAATACCGCAATCGTTGAATCGTTTTATATTGTAAATGTCGCCACCAAATGAAAAATATGAATACCGCAATCGTACTATATTGTAAATGTCACCACCAAGTGACAAATATGAATACCGCAATCGTTTTGATTGTTTTAGATTGTAAATGTCGCTACCAAGCGACAAATATGAATACCACAATCGTTGAATCGTTTTATATTGTAAGTATCGCCACCAAGTGACAAATATGAATACCGCAATTAAATCGTGTTATATATCGGAATCGGAAAATATTCATTTTGTTTTGAATTAAATTTCTCAAAATATTCAAGAACTGAATATAGTTATTTGTCGCCATCTTTCCAAAATGCCCTGCGTAATCTGTGATATATTTTCAAATAAATATACAGGTTCAAGTATAGATACAAATGGACATCACGCCGGAGTGATATAGTAAAATTAGAAGTATACCTAGTATATCGCTACAAATGAACTTTTAACACCTGGAGATCATTGGTTACGTTATAAACATAGTACTCGAACTTTAGGGTCACCATTTTTTTTTTGTCGATTGTTTAGCCACTTTCGAGATTTTAATTACAAAATTCTTTTTTTAATCGTGTGTATAATGGTATTGTTTTTATCAGGATGTTGCCTTCTACGTCTGTAAAATTTGTAAATAGTGCCACCAAGTGTCAACCATTGATGAATACTTTGATTAAGTTTGACAAGTTATACCTCTTAACATGCTTCCAACAAAACACCTACATATTTATGCATTGCTATGTAGAGGGACAGTTATGTAAAGAGTATTATAATTAGATTGCAAATTTGCTTTATTTCTAAATTAGGGTATAATGACTTAGTATTGAAGACCGCGATCGTTTTATATTGTAAATATCGCCACCAAGCGACAAATATGGATACCGCAATCGTGTTATATTGTAAATGTCGCCACCAAGTGACAAATATGAATATCGCAATCGTTTTATATTGTAAATGTCGCCACCAAGTGACAAATATGAATACCGCAATCGTTTTATATTGTAAATATCGCCACCAAGTGACAAATATGAGTTATGAACCCACAGATAAGCAAAAACAAGCAATCATATTGTCAAGTTTGGAAGTTGAAAAAAATCTCACAAGAAAAAAAATAATGTCAGTCTGAGTCAATTGCCATGTTGGTGGAGGAAAAACGAACAGGCGATGACAATTGAAATATTTCCTGACAGTTATTCAACAGTGTGACATTTGTTTTTAAGACCTGCTATTGGTTGGATAGATGCTGTCAGGGTGCAAATGTTTCAATTGGGTGGCAGTTGGAGTTTCAAATTTTCTCGCCGTCAACAGAAATTTTAATCGTCAGGGCTAAAAAGAAACGCTCAATTCCTTTTTGTGTGTGTTTTAATGTAGTTAATAATTGTTATGAGTAGGGTTATTGCGTCTATTGTCGGGTGATCGTTGAGTAATTGTTGATCGTTTCTCGATCACTCAAAGACCGGCTAAATAGCGTTACCGCCGAAAAATAGACTAGTCTGAGTAAAACTATGAATGCAGCTTATGTTTTCAACAAACTAAATTACGACAGTGACTGTTCAAATGGAAATAGTTTGTCATTCAAGCCTAGGAATCACGAAAAAACACGTCCTTCACTTACCAGATAATTCGTGTAAGGGAACGACGCATGCGCGGTTATGTGTTATATAACCTCGTATACTATTAATCAAATGCCCGGATGCAGATTTGTATCCAGTCACTAAGCCTGCGACTAATTACAACAGAAAAACTGATCTAAGTATCAGTTGCGAAATATCCTCTTAACCACCTTACCAAAAACTTACCAAGTCGGGAAAGTTTGTTAAATAATCGTGTTGTATATTCACTGTTTGCTCCAACGTTACTTACGGATTTTGTCAGTGGTTATGTAACAGTCTTTAACATAGCAATGAGAGCACCTGTGCGGACAACTATGATATCTTATTGCGTTTTCTGTTCAGATACACAGGTATTTATAATTATAATTTGTACATTTAGTACATTCTTTAACAAAACTAGAAATGTATTGTTTCTTTACGGTAGTAGTAAAGAATTATCTTATCTTATCTTACACAGTAGTCAGTCAATGGTGGCGTAGTCGCAGGGGCCGCTTTTATAATTTTGCTCACAGTATATGCAGTATTGTATCACTAAAATCTACTAATGTCACTTACATAAGTCAGTGTCAATATTACCTCAAACTTGGTTTATATGATTCAGTCAATAAGTACATATTTGGGTTCCTGACGTTATTACGGCAAATTTGAATGAAGAAATAATCATTTTTTTTCTTGAAGAAAAAATCCCAAAATTCCAACAAGATGAACAGTTAGATGATACCTAGTTGCTCCATATCACGTCCCGTGTATACTGATAAACCTTTCATGTAGTCTATTTCGTGTAGTTTAGGATCTTAGAACACGGAAAGTTTATTTAAAAGTACATTTAAACGTTTATGTGTTTTTATTGAATCTCCGCGATAACATCCGGGACAGAAAAGTGAATCGGAAATGATTCATTTTGTTTTGAATTAAATTTCTCAAAATATTCAAGAACTGAATATAGTTATTTGTCGCCATCTTTCCAAAATGCCCTGCGTAATCTGTGATATATTTTCAAATAAATATACAGGTTCAAGTATAGATACAAATGGACATCACGCCGGAGTGATATAGTAAAATTAGAAGTATACCTAGTATATCGCTACAAATGGACTTTTAACACCTGGAGATCATTGGTTACGTTATAAACATAGTATTCGAACTTTAGGGTCACCATTTTTTGTTGTTGGTTGTTTAGCCACTTTCGAGATTTTAATTACAAAATTCTTTTTTTAATCGTGTGTATAATGGTATTGTTTTTATCAGCATGTTGCCTTCTACGTCTGTAAAATTTGTAAATAGTGCCAGCAAGTGTCAACCATTGATGAATACTTTGATTAAGTTTGACAAGTTATACCTCTTAACATGCTTCCAACAAAACACCTACATATTTATGCATTGCTATGTAGAAGGGACAGTTATGGAAAAAGTATTATAATTAGATTGCAAATTTGCTTTATTTCTAAATTAGGGTATAATGACTTAGTATTGAAGACCGCGATCGTTTTATATTGTAAATATCGCCACCAAGTGACAAATATGAATACCGCACTTGTGTTATATTGTAAATGTCGCCACCAAGTGACAAATATGAATACTGCAATCGTGTTATATTGTAAATGTCGCCACCAAGTGACAAATATGAATACCGCAATCGTTTTGATTGTTTTAGATTGTAAATGTCGCTACCAAGTGACAAATATGAATACCACAATCGTTGAATCGTTTTATATTGTAAGTATCGCCACCAAGTGACAAATATGAATACCGCAATTAAATCGTGTTATATTGTAAATGTTGCCACCAAGTGACAAATATGAATATCGCAATCGTTTTATATTGTAAATGTCTCCACCAAGTGACAAATATGAATACCGCAATCGTGTTATATTGTAAATGTCTCCACCAAGCGACAAATATGAATATCGCAATCGTTTTATATTGTAAATGTCGCCACCAAGTGACAAATATGAATACCGCACTCGTGTTATATTGTAAATGTCGCCACCAAGTGACAAATATGAATACCGCAATCGTGTTATATTGTAAATGTCGCCACCAAGTGACAAATATGAATACCGCAATCGTGTTATATTGTAAATGTCGCCACCAAGTGACAAATATGAATACCGCAATCGTGTTATATTGTAAATGTCGCCACCAAGCGACAAATATGAATATCGCAATCGTTTTATATTGTAAATGTCGCCACCAAGTGACAAATATGAATACCGCACTCGTGTTATATTGTAAATGTCGCCACCAAGTGACAAATATGAATACCGCAATCGTTTTATATTGTAAATGTCGCCACCAAGCGACAAATATGAATACCGCAATCGTGTTATATTGTAAATGTCGCCACCAAGTGACAAATATGAATACCGCAATCGTTTTATATTGTAAATGTCGCCACCAAGCGACAAATATGAATACCGCAATCGTGTTATATTGTAAATGTCGCCACCAAGTGACAAATATGAATACCGCAATCGTTTTATATTGTAAATGTCGCCACCAAGCAACAAATATGAATACCGCAATCGTGTTATATTGTAAATGTCGCCACCAAGCGACAAATATGAATACCGTAATTGTTTTATATTGTAAATATCGCCACCAAGCAACAAATATGAATACCGCAATTGTTTTATATTGTAAATATCGCCACCAAGCAACAAATATGAATATCGCAATCGTTTTATATTGTAAATGTCGCCACCAAGTGACAAATATGAATACCGCACTCGTGTTATATTGTAAATGTCGCCACCAAGTGACAAATATGAATACCGCAATCGTGTTATATTGTAAATGTCGCCACCAAGTAACAAATATGAATACCGCAATCATTTTGATCGTTTTAGATTGTAAATGTCGCCACCAAGTGACAAATATGAATACCGCAATCGTTGAATCGTTTTATATTGTAAATGTCGCCACCAAGTGAAAAATATGAATACCACAATCGTTGAATCGTTTTATATTGTAAATATCGCCACCAAGTGACAAATATGAATACCGCAATTAAATCGTGTTACTGTAGAATACTTTATTTTCGCTTGGAATTTATTTTCGCTATTTTCGCTGAAGGGATGATTCCGTAAAAATAAAATCCAGCGAATATACTTTCTTTCTTATATTTCACACTAAACTCATCAAAAATCAGTGAAAATAAATTTCATACAAAACGCCCAAAAAGCCTTTTCAGCGAAAATTGATTCCAGCGAAAATAAAGTATTCCACAGTATATTGTAAATGTTGCCACCAAGTGACAAATATGAATATCGCAATCGTTTTATATTGTAAATGTCTCCACCAAGTGACAAATATGAATACCGCAATCGTGTTATATTGTAAATGTCGCCACCAAGCGACAAATATGGATACCGCAATCGTTTTATATTGTAAATGTCTCCACCAAGTGACAAATATGAATACTGCAATTGTTTTATATTGTAAATATCGCCACCAAGCAACAAATATGAATACCGCAATTGTTTTATATTGTAAATATCGCCACCAAGCAACAAATATGAATACCGCAATCGTTTTATATTGTAAATGTCGCCACCAAGTGACAAATATGAATACCGCAATCGTTTTATATTGTTAATATCGCCACCAAGTGACAAATATGAATACAGCAATCGTTTTATATTGTAAATGTCGCCACCAAACAACGAATATGAATACCGCAATCGTTTTATATTGTAAATGTCGCCACCAAGCAACAAATATGAATACCGCAATCGTTTTATATTGTAAATGTCAATATGAATACCGCAATCGTTTTGATCGTTTTAGATTGTAAATGTCGCCACCAAGTGACAAATATGAATACCGCGATCGTTGAATCGTTTTATACAAATGTATTGTAAATATCGCCACCAAGTGACAAATATGAATACCGAAATCGTTTTATATTGTAAATATCGCCACCAAGTGACAAATATGAATACCGAAATCGTTTTATTTTGTAAATGTGACCACCAAGCGACAAATATGAATACCGCAATCGTTTTAGATTGTAAATGTCGCCACCAAGTGACAAATATGAATACCGCGATCGTTGAATCGTTTTATACAAATGTATTGTAAATATCGCCACCAAGTGACAAATATGAATACCGAAATCGTTTTATATTGTAAATATCGCCACCAAGTGACAAATATGAATACCGAAATCGTTTTATTTTGTAAATGTGACCACCAAGCGACAAATATGAATACCGCAATCGTTTTAGATTGTAAATGTCGCCACCAAGTGAAAAATATGAATACCAAAATCGTTTTATATGGTAAATGACGCCACCAAGCAACAAATATCGATGCCTACTTCGAATGAAATTGCGTTTGATAGTTATATGTACTGCGCTTGAATGTTTTCACACCTTCAAAATTTTTTTCACATCGAATAAGAAACATCGTGAGTGCACGATGCATTGTATTTACTTTACGTGTTGGGATTTCACTAATTCTAGGTAAATACTTTAATGCCAGAACCTATCGAATTTGTGTTTGTCTTTTTGTTTTTAAATTACCAAAACATGCATGAAATAGTTTGGAGTTATTTCTAGTTTTGTTCGGGTTATTTGACCATCATGATTCAAATCCTAGTTAGCAATAAATCATTAAAATATTGTTAGATGACGCAATAATACTAGATCTCGAAAGAATTGAATATATAATTAATGAGAAAAGTTATGAATGATTCTATGCTGTGTAGGTCCGTGATCTACAATTTACACTTTTATAGTTGTGTGGAAAGACGAAAAATGAGTTGTAATGTGGGGGAAATTAGCTGGAAAGTCGAAAATGTTAACCATCATTTCAAAAACCTAAAACAAAACCATTACATACTACATTGCAGCAATGTTGTGTTTTTCGCACAATGAAACTGACGTTTAATAAGCAAGGTGTACTCTGGGAATACCGTCATATGGTTGAACTCCGGTCATGAAGTAGGGATTTGTTTTACTTTAAATTATAGCTGGGTGGCGCCCAAACCATTCTGTGTGAGATTTATACACTCGTTTGAATTCTCGGATAATACATGTCTGCGAAATAGTTTTCTCTTTGCACAAAGGTGAGTTCTTTTCGTTGGAATTTCTAACGATAGAGAGCAGGAGGTAAGTTTATTACACGAAAGTTTTATTCCGAAATTAAGCGCATCGCTACACTTCTAGAACATAAAATAAACGTGCTTCAAGTTCGTATTTAGTTTGATTTGTATGGCAATCAAGCTAGTATTAATGTTTTCCACGCCGTATTATTAATTATCAGGAATTTTGATTTCTCTTACGAAGATATTCGGTATGTAAGTGTCCGTAAATTTAATATTTCATTCAAATTTAATTGAAATGTGTGAATCGTATAACTATCGAGTAGTACGGCCTCTACATTGCGCAAAAGATTTAACCAAAGTCGCAGACAATATAAATAGTTTGTTGGTGTTAGAGGGCGCACTTCAAATTTGATTATAATATCTTTTCCACGTTGACGCCGCAGCCTGAGGTCGGCGTCCTTCCTATAGCGCTTCCTGTGACGACACAACGATATTCTCCCCGGTGACTACCGATTGTTTACCCAAGTCTCAGCATGAGAATAGACGCACATGGTCGCAGTATTCGTCCATGTTTCATTGATGTCACCGCCCCCCCCCCCCTCCCCCGGGGGGCCCCTTCGGGTATTTGCAAAAAATACTGACAGGGGTGTGTAGCTGGCGGTTTGAAACCTCTACCCCTTATCAGACAGAAATAAACTCAAATTGCCTACCCCTTTTCAGACAAACTGTGGATATTTGACACCCTTTTCCAGACAGTAAGCACAAATGGTACCAAGGGAAAAGCAGGTGGACTCCCGGGGATGAACTTTGACGATTGAAATGAAATTACAGAATCAGCTTCATTCTCCTGATTGTTGGATTACTCAAGCTCTAGAGACAGTCTTTGAAAAATATGGATCCCTTTTTCGACAATGAAAAAGGATACCCCTTTTCAGACAGACAGGGTTAAATAACATACCCCTTTTCAGACAGAGAGGGTTAAATAGCATACCCCTTTTCAGACAGACAGGATTAAATAACATACCCCTTTTCAGACAGACAGGGTTAAATAACATATCCCTTTTCAGACAGACAGGGTTAAATAACATACCCCTTTTCAGACAGAGAGGGTTAAATAACATACCCCTTTTCAGACAGACAGGATTAAATAACATACCCCTTTTCAGACAGACAGGGTTAAATAACATATCCCTTTTCAGACAGACAGGGTTAAATAACATACCCCTTTTCAGACAGACAGGATTAAATAACATACCCCTTTTCAGACAGACAGGGTTAAATAACATATCCCTTTTCAGACAGACAGGGTTAAATAACATACCCCTTTTCAGACAGACAGGATTAAATAACATATCCCTTTTCAGACAGACAGGGTTAAATAACATACCCCTTTTCAGACAGACAGGGTTAAATAACATACCCCTTTTCAGACAGACAGGGTTAAATAACATACTCCTTTTCTGACAGACAGGGTTAAATAACATACCCCTTTTCAGACAGACAGGGTTAAATAACATACCCCTTTTCAGACAGACAGGATTAAATAACATACCCCTTTTCAGACAGACAGGGTTAAATAACATACTCCTTTTCAGACAGACAGGGTTAAATAACATACCCCTTTTCAGACAGACAGGGTTAAATAACATACCCCTTTTCTGACAGAAGTGGTAAATTTGGGACCCCTTTTGGCGGCACATATACATATGTATAGAAAACAAAAATCCTAAATGGTTTACAAAAGATATCAATAATATGAAAAAAGAAATAAAAAAATATCATCAACACTCAGTCAGCATCCATACAATAAACAACTTAGAATAACATGCTATAGTCTCAAGCGAAATTACAGACGGCTCCTAAAAAAACGTAAGAGAGATTTAAAAAATGACATTATTAATAAACTAGACACAATGAGAAAATTTAATCCAAACAAATATTGGGACCTAATTAAACAACTACAAGGTTCTGAACAAAATGTAAATAAAAATGATAGCATCCCAGATTTTATGTGAATGATCAAGAATTAGAAAGAGCATCCTCATCTTGGTATAAAACTAAATACCACTGAGAACCTAGATATAGCACAAGTAGACTTGAAAAACCGGGCTCTGAAGGCATTTTTTCAAATTGAAGCAGATGCTCTACTCGGGAACACAAGTTCCCATCAAAATCTATCTGAAAATGTTTGACACTATGATCAAACCAATACATATTGTGCAGAAATTTGGACATGTGACATAATAAAAAATAAAAACTATCTGATGCACTTATTGTCACCAAAGGAAAAAATGCACTTAAAACTTTACATACTGAAAGTAAACTGCAGGATCACAAACCTTGCCTGCTTATTAGAATTGGGACGATACCCCCTAATAACTACATGTATCAGACAGATGTTTAAATATTGGTTGAGATTGCGTAATATGCCTTAAAACAGCCTCATAAATGAAGCATACAGATTGGCAATCAATATGGATAACACAGACAGCCAAAATTGGGTCAATTGTATTACAACAATTCTCAAAGACCTTAATATGAAACACGAGTGGGAAAATGTAAAGATTAATGAGAACAAATACCTAATAAATAATATTACTACAGCACTTGAAACAAACATCAAAATAAACAGTAGGGATTCTCTAAACCATGACAATAAAGGTATTAACCACAGAAATAAACTACGTACTTATAGAAAATTAAAAACTGAATTTGGACCCACTACAAAGATTATCAATGACCAAACTAAGATTAAGCGCACATGTTTTACAAATTGAAATGGGCAGATACCATAAAATTGAAATTACCGAAAGAAGCTGTCCTGTATGCAATACAAATGATATTGAAGATGAAGAACACTTTCTGTTAAAATGTCAGTTATACAAACGTGAAAGACAAATCCTTCTCAACACAATTAGACAGTGTTCTGAGGGCAACACGGATATAAGCTTTATTGACATACTAGGCACAAAGAATACTGTCATGCTAAAATGTCTAGCAAAATATATACTAGTATACGAATGTTTCAACATAAGAGAAAGCAAATTAAAAAAACAGCTGCCTCACAGATATCTAAATAAGTAATCCTAACATTTACTTAATTAATTTGCATTTCTAACCCACTTTCGAGAAAGTTTGTTGTTTTAGTTGTGTTTAGTTTAGTTTTTTTATACTAGTGTATCTTCTAGTGTATCATGTTTCTGACATGGAATGACAACCATGCATTATTGTACTTAGATCTATGTCCATTTTTAGGATATGACTTCAATAAAAACTATTACATATAGCACTTCAATGTGAGTACCCCCCCCCTACCCCGGTGTCAAAAATATATTCACTATATTAAACAAGAATCCTTCTAGCTTGTTAACCACACTCTTCAACTTCACCAAGATTACACCTGGAGACGTTTGTTAAGACTTCAAAAGTGTCCCTGACTTCAAAAGTGTCCCAGAGCGTAAATGCAGTAAGGTAGGGGGTTATGCTCGGTGTGTATCCCATGTGACGATGTAGTAAGTCAGCATAGTGAAATGACAGCAATGCTAGCAGACACTAAACACCGAAGGGATATATAGTTTATTATATAAATATTAAGTTATAAATAAATGATATATAAAGGTCGTATAATGTAACCTAAAAAAGAGTTTTAACATACACAATTAATATTATTTATAATTTAATATTTATAACATATTAAAGTTTCGTTTAGAGATTGCTAAGATTTAGTGACTAAGGCTATTTTGAAAGTGTGATGAAAATTAGTTCATATATGTATTTCTAGTGCGTGCAAAATAAATGCAAATTATTAAATTAAATATATTAAGGGACACTTTTGAAGACACAGGACACTTTTGAAGTCGTATTAATTTGTTATATTCACAAACAACTAATTGTACCATGAATGCAAATTATTAAATTAAAAATATCAGGGGACACTTTTGAGGTCATATTAATTTGTTATATTCATGACCAAGTAATAGTGACATAAATGCAAATTATTAAATTATATATATTAAAAGACACTTTTGAAGACATGGGGACACTTTTGAGGTCATATTAATTTGTTATATTCATTAACAAGTAATGGTGACATAAATGCAAATTATTAAACTAAAAATATTAAAGGACACTTTTAAAGACATGGGGACACTTTTGAGGTCATATTAATTTGTTATATTCATTAACAAGTAATTGTGACATAAATGCAAATTATTAAATTAAAAATATTAAAGAACACTTTTGAAGACATGGGGACACTTTTGAGGTCATATTAATTTGTTATATTTATGACCAAGTAATGGTGACATAAATGCAAATTTTTAAATTATATATATTAAAAGACACTTTTGAGGTCATATTAATTTGTTATATTCATTAACAAGTTATGGTGACATAAATGCAAATTATTAAATTATATATATTATAAGACACTTTTGAAGACATGGGGACACTTTTGAGGTCATATTAATTTGTTATATTCATTAACAAGTTATGGTGACATAAATGCAAATTATTAAATTAAAAATATTAAAGAACACTTTTGAAGACATGGGGACACTTTTGAGGTCATATTAATATGTTATATTCATGACCAAGTAATGGTGACATAAATGCAAATTATTAAATTTTTATATATTAAGGGACACTTTTGAAGACATGGGGATACTTTTGAGGTCATATTAATTTGTTATATTAATTAACAAGTAATAGTGACATAAATGCAAATTATTAAATTAAAAATATTGAGGGACACTTTTGAGGTCATATATTGTTATATTCATGACCAAGTAATGGTGACATAAATGCAAATTATTAAATTATATCTATTAAGGGACACTTTTGAAGACATGGGGACACTTTTGAGGTCATATTAATTTGTTATATTCATTAACAATTAATGGTGACATAAATGCAAATTATTAAATTAAAAATATTAAGGGATACTTTTGAAGTCATATTAATTTGTTATATTTAAGAACAACTAAGAGACGGCATAAATGCTAATTATTACAAGTCATTATCAATGACACGTCCCCGTTCCGTTCATATTTGAGTGACATATACATTCAAAGCAGATCATGACCGAAATGCACCTGCATATGTACAACACATTGTGCTAAATCTGAACAAAATCCATCCATGCATGACTGAGATCCGGTTCTGGAATTGTGAAAATACGTGATTTTGATGCATTTTCGGCCTTAAAATGGCCATCATTCCGCTATTGTTAAGCAGATCATGAAACAAATGCACATATCTATTTGTGACATGATGTACCTTGTGTGTGTGAAGTTTGAACTTGATCAATCCAGACATGTCTTGGATACGGATCCAGAACTGAATTCTTTAACAAAATGGCCGCCAGTCGGCCATTTCGAACTTGATCCAAAAAAAAAAAGACGTGCATCAAGGTCCTATTATGTTTAATGTATGTACCAAATTTGAACAAAATCCATCCATGCATAACTGAGATACGGGTCCGGAATGGTGAAAATGTGCGATTTCAATGCATTTTCGGCCTTAAAGCGGCCCCCATTTGGCTATCGTTAATGAGATCATGAAACAAATGCACATACATATTTGTGACATGATGTACCTTGTGTGTGTGAAGTTTGCACTTGATCAATCCAGACATGTCTCGGATACGGATCCAGAACTGAATTCTTTAAAACAAAATGGCCGCCAGTCGGCTATTTCGAACTTGATCCGGAAAAAAAAATGACGTGCATCAAGGTCCTATTATGTTTAATGTATGTACCAAATTTGAATGAAATCCGTCCATGCATAACTGAGATCCGGGTCCGGAATGGTAAAAATGTGCGATTTCAATGCATTTTCGGCCTTAAAGCGGCCGCCATTTGGCTATCGTTAATGAGATCATGAAACAAATGCACATACATATTTATGACATGATGTACCTTGTGTGTGTGAAGTTTGAACTCGATCAATCCAAGCATGTCTCAGATACGGATCCAGAACTGAATTCTTTAAAACAAAATGGCCGCCAGTCGGCCATTTCGAACCCGATCCCAAAAAAAAAAAGACGTGCATCAAGGTCCTATTATGTTTAATGTATGTACCAAATTTGAACAAAATCCGTCCATGCATAACTGAGATCCGGGTCCGGAATGGTGAAAATGTGCGATTTTGATGCATTTTCGGCCTTAAAATGGCCGCTATTCGGCTATCGTTAATCGGATCATGAAAAAAATGCATGTGCATATGTCCCATATAATGTGTGATGTATGAGTGAAGTTTGAACTTAATCGGTCCATGCATGTTCGAGATACAGGTGATCACGGACGCACGGACGGACGGACGCACGCACACAGGGCAAAACATAAGTCCCCGTTTTCGGACTGCGTCCGAACGGGGACTAAAAATAAACTATTAAGGGACACTTTTGAAGTCATGGAGACACTTTTGAAGTCATTCTCAGGGCCACCCAACTCCTACAAAATGAGATGAGTGGTACCAATAAAATGTATGAGAAAAAGATTGAGCAAGTGCAAGTGTTATTATTTTTATTGCAAATTACAACTTTTATTCAAAATTTTTTCACAGCACATGGTTGTTACAGTGGCATGAATGAACTAATACATTGTTCTCAAAACTTGACAAACTCTGTGGATGGTACATGTAACGCTAACGTCTGTTGCAATCTCTTCTTCGTTTCCAATCCTGCAATTTAGTTACTAGAATTATAATCTTATAATTCAATCACTCAAAATGCATTTCTGATAATTTAACAACTCAAAAGATAATTTATGTTGTTCTTCTAATAATTCTATCACTCCCAAAAATAATTATTTTTTCATGGATTGTGGTAATGTCTGATGAAGTTATTGAAGTCTGGCTTTTCCCACCTGATGACAAAACAGAGATAATTTTGTTAATGCATTCTCTCAAGTGTTGGTATAAGATACTATAGAATTCAAGCAGATTTGTATTTACATGTAGTTACCTTATCTTTTTAGCATCTCTGTTTGCTGGCAAAGATCATTGGCTGTTTTTCATGATGTACGGTACCATTCTTTCTTGCCACTAGAAATGCTATTGCTTCTTTAAGCAAGAAATCTTGCACAAATCTGGTTGCAAAACTGTAAATAAGGCAGTAACATCTATTATAAATACATAGGTACGTTTTATGAAAAATAACATAGTGAAAGTATTATAAGCTTCCCTGTGGTATAGTATAAATGCTATAAGTATATTATAATCAACATGCATTGAACACCTTGCAACATGTAATAATTTTTTTGCTTAATAAACATTTTCCTTACTCTAAACCTGGGCTAAAATAAAAAAGTAACTCATTACATTGGTGAATCAATCACTTCCTCCATCATTACAATTTGGGGGGGTGTACACAAAAATCTTGTACACACCTCAAAAATATTGAAAAATAAAATAGTACATGTATCATAAATATATCACGTAACAAGCAGTAGCACAAACAAGAATACAGTTTCAAATAAAAAAAGAAATACATATCACCCCAAATGTGAACATTTACAAGAGTATGCAATGACAAAAACAATTTTACAATGGGAGACATTATCAGAAATTTTCATTGGCAAGTTTACAATCAACTTGCAAAATGATACATTGATGCTTAGATATAATAGTTAATAAGCTAGCATTGGATAAATGATGCATATTAAACAAAACTAAATACCTTTCCGTCATTCTCTTCAGCAAAATATATTTTTCTCTCCAGTTGAAGGAGGAGTTGTTCTGAAACAAATGAATATCCTTTTCAAATATATTTATACACATATTGGGGAGAAACCATTGACAAAAAGATCTCTGAGGTTCTTTATAGATCTTGCTTCCTACATACAATTTTCTTTTCAAACGTTTTTTTGTAATTTCCACACAAGACACTTTCCAATCAATCATGCATAATACATGCCCCATTGTAGTAACAGGCAGAATAATTTTACTACTCATATTTCATAACAGTTGTCACATATTCTTACTGGTATTTGTATGCAGTAACTGCTATAACCATACAAAATTAAGGGTTTCCTTTTACAATATGTTGAATTGAACAGTGTACTTTTTTATAAAGTCTTTGTGCCTAATTAGGTGGTTTTGCAATTTGTATGTAATTTGTAGAAGGATTTAGCAACAAAATGTTTCCCATATTTGTTTTTATTTTGTATGTATTCCTATGGAGAAAATAAAATACCTATATGGCATTAATTCAAAATGAAATCGGCTTTCACTCAGTATGCAATGGAATGCTTCTGTCCATATTCTGAATTATAAATATTTCAACCTTTTTAAATATGTATACTGTACTTGTATCAAAAATGCATCTTTAACAGTAGAGCATATAAAACCTGAAACAGTACATTTTTTGTATGATATGTACTCAGAACATTAATTCAATCTTTGAGTTTTTCACTGTTAAACACAGCACTGATGTAAGGAAAAACAACTTCAACAGAACAATTCATTGTCACTGATTTAGTCCACATCCATGCCATGATAAATAATAGATTTTAAGTATTTAGCATGGTGAAAATATGGCAACATGTGACCTCATTAATTATGAAACAGATGCCTGAAAGCTTGGGCCCAACTGATACTACTTGTGGCTTTAATTATTCATATTAAGATATTTGAAATTGATTCTAATGGAAACTTACAACTGCTTTGCATGGTTGTGTTGTAGTTTTTCGTTATGGTATTCTTTCTACAGCAAACTTTGTTCATTTGGTAAGAACACTTTTATTTACTTTCTTCAAACATGACTTTGAACACTGGCAAGAGGAACTATAGATAGAAAAAGAAGGAGATAGTAGTTGAGCAAAACTACAACTTTTAAAGGAAAGAGTATATGTCAAACAAATTCATAAATTGAATGATGCTATGAATATCTGCATGATTGGAAGCAATCACTTTTACATGATTTAAGAAACTTTAAAGGCATTGATTATTAGAACTGATGCAGAGCAATCTGATTATGGGGGGGGGGGGGTTATATGCTGTCATACTGGTTTACTGAAGATAAAAACATAGTTGAACTCTGGTGACTTTACCCTTTGCTTTATAATGTTATCCCTTTATCATAGTTGAATATGCATTGTCATAATCAATTTTGAATTAAAACAAGTTTTTTGAATGAAACAGCAGTGGGAATGCTCTTATTAATATAAATATCTTACAAAAACATTGATGTCTAATTTGTTTAATTATTTTAAGCTTTATTCAAAGAAATTCTGATATTTTAGTATAAAAACAAATGCCTCATCTCTGAAAAAAAGTGCTGCATTTAGACACGAATAAATTCATAAAACATGCAAGATAACAGAAAATCTTAGCTGGCTTTTGTCCAAGTATTTTGTACAGGTGTACAAATTAATGATTCACTGAGACAAATATGAACTGCCTTATTATATGTGACTACTGTATTGTTTGAAAAATAAAAAAAAAAACCCTCTAGGAATAACTATCAATTCGCATTTATTAAGATCTGCTTTGTATGTAAATCAAATCAAACAGTTGGTTGGTGTCCAGTGAAAAGTGAAGTCAACAATACTGTTACCTCCTGAGAATCTACATTTTCAAACACTGCAATCTTTGTTTTTGAAGTACGTTTTTAAATTAATATTATAAAAGCTATATCATTCTGTTCTAATAGCTGAAACAAATTCCTGTGAATTTTAATTTTAAAAATTTATACAATTCAACAAAACATTTTTTTGTCGTTTGAACTTTATTTTTGAGTACAATTTTTCTTTCAAAATGTGGATGCAACTTTTTGCTTTTTATGTATTTTAGCATTGTTTTTGTTTTGATAACTTTGGACTTTCTTTTGACTGCAGATCTTGATCAAAAGTTTGGCACCCAATTCATAGGAGTGCTTATATTGATTTTCTGACATCTTGTTTTCTGTGAAGATTTTATTGGTAGGTTTGCAAATGTGTATCAAACTGTGCAAAAACTCTCTTCATGAGTTGGTTTTAAAACCCAGTCTAGTATTCCCATGGGATACCGCAAAAACTCTAGAATTTTGACCGCTCTAGAAATTCATACGCCGGTGTTTTTGGCGAGTTTTCGTAATTTTAAGACCTCCGAAATTTCGGTTTTAGCGACTCTGAAAATTCGACCAAACTTTCATATTCCGGAGCTCTTGGTAATTTGCACCAACTCTGTCAGATTACGGGTTTCTGTACTCCTGTACTCGTCGAGTGTGAGCGAGGTCAGGTTTGCCTCCACGTAATTTGCATGAACTAAAATAACATTGAAGTCGCATGCATTTATTTTTATATCTATGAAATTTATTATTTAATAAAAACAAGTCATTGAAAATGACACAGTTCCCGTTAAGTTCTCTTTGTGCTCGTCATATTAAAGCGGAGGGGTTGTCGCGAGCATGTCCTTGAAACTTGAGTTCCAAGTGGCGTATACAACAGATTGTTTATTTACATCAAAACACGCGTTTCGTGTCATAGTAATATGGCCAAAATAAAAACAGCCGTTATTCAGCCATCTTTGATCTGATTATGAAACACACTGATATGTATGATGTAAGTGCCAAATACGAATGAAAATGGTACATAAATTGTGGAAATATAGTAGTAAGGCCAAAAAGTCAGATGGCTGTCAATCGGCCATCCTTGACCAGATTTTGAAACAAATTGTCATGGACATGCATCCTAACATGTATAAAGTACATGTATGTGCCAAATTTGAATGAAAACTGACAGAGCACGTCCAAGATACCGCATAAAAAAACAAAAACAAGATGCCTGCCAGTCGACCATCTTTGATCCAATTGCGAAGTAAATCGTCATGGACATGTATCCTAACATGTATAATCTATGTACCAGGTTTGAATGACAACTGACAAAGCATGTCCAAAATAAAACATTTTCAAAAAACAAGATGGCTGCCAGTCGGCCATTTTGAATTGAATCGCTAAACCACTGCATGTGCATATGTCCCACATAAAGTACTAGGCACATGCAAAGAATGAAAAAAATCGGTTCAAAGGATTCTGAAATATGACTCCGAACAGACGGACGGACGGACGGAGACCAAATTATAAGTCCCCGCAATCGGACTTTGTCCGAATAGGGACTAATAATTCAATAAAAGATTCTGAGTCCGGCTACAGTCTGTTTTTCCAACTTTTGCCGAAGTGAAACTGCACCACTAAACGGCAGACAATGAGGAGAAGCCATGCAAGTGCAATGCACTGAATACAATAAAAACTCACTGTTGTAAATTTATTCCGTTTTACATGTGTGTAATTTAAAGTCAGGATTTTGTCTGAGAATTAAATCGATCAATGAATAAAGCAAACATTTAATTGTACAACAAGCTTTTCTTCTATTTCTCTCGCCATAGATGATTCAACTTTAAAATTTCACTACATATACCGGTATTCATACAGAGCATTACAAATACATAAACCACCTGAAAATTGGACACTTAATATGAGTACATGTACCTACTTAAACACATCAAATTACCAAGTGAGTAAAAATCAGCCCGTTTTCTGGACCTATTAATATGGATATTAATTAGCAGAGCAATTTCAAGACAGTTTAGATAATTGTATGAACTGTTATTTAAGGTAGAGATGCACTTTATTTGTGAATTTCAATCAAAAATAGTTTTTTTCGTTTTTTATATAGATTTTTATCTAAAGAACATTCTGTGAAAATTTGACCAATGAATTCTTATTGGAACACCGTTAACATTGCTGTTTATTTTCTGGTTAAAAATAAAAAACACTCACACGTGGCAATGTTTATGTCCAATTGCCTAATTTGCATGAGTAACCAAATAACAAGACCTTTGATTGACAATATGCAAATCGAGATTGTACGGGTCATAGTTCATTCAATTCACGCGCATGTGCAATTATTCTCAAATCAGTTCTCGCTCGCTAGCAAACCAAACATTATATTTCCTCAGCGTTTTTCTTAATTTTTATCATTACATTATGCGTGGTGTGAAAAGAAAGAAAGGTAGAAAGAAGATTCAGATGATTTCTATGTCGGAAGATGCAAAAGCTACACCGAAGGCATCAGCCCACCGAACGAAAAACAAATCGATGTGAGCGTCCAAACATGACTTTCCCTGAAGGCATGAATCCGAGTTTCTGATTGACTGAGAGATTTTATTTTTAAATAATTGTTCTCAAAAAATAAACTGAGCATGTGAAGAATAATTTAACATTGTTTACAGTGATAACTGCTCATAGTCGAAACGAAGCTTACCCCGGGCCATTCACGCTAGTCACAATAAACATCATACTCTTGAATAGGCGTCAATGACTACGGTAAAACTTAGACTCTATTTTAGGCATTAGGAATGATTGAAATGACGCCAAAATACACCTTAAAAGTCCCATTTTATTTTTTTTCTAAATCCCATCCCGAATTTACGGCAGAATCTGGTCCCTCAAATAAGGGACACGTGAGCTTTGATTCTAACCGGATATATTGCACTGGGTCGGGGAGATACAAACTTTTGTGTATCTTTCAAGTTGTCCAATGGGTACCTGTACTTCGATCATTCGCAAGTTTTGCTCGGTGGTGCGAGACAGCTTTGTTTGCAACCGGACGAACTCCGTTTAATTCAATGAAGCAAACAACTGACAATGCTAAAATAAATTGCAAAGGTACGCTAAAATTAATTGAAAACAACCAAATAATTTCAATGAAAAATAAATCACAGGGAGAGGTAACTTGATACATTACGGTAACAACTCTTTCGACGCGCTGACCGCTTCTCCGCGTCTGATGTTTTGCTTTCCTTGTCATAATACTTACTGATTGATGATTTTGTTTTGATTTTTGAGTTTTTTAGCCTGCAACACGGCCACGACCTTTGCTTTTTCCGTGAAAAATGGGGAAGTTTACGTAAATTTGACGGACATTCCATTTTTTTAAACTACCGAAGCACACTGTTTAGCACTCCTGTTTTTTTCATTTGCCGATTTCTATTCAGAAAAATTCGACCGCTCGAAAATGCATCTTAATTTTGCACTCTTAAAACATGTCAGATTTCCAACACTAATTATTTAAAACCGGTCGAAATTTTAAAACTTTTACGTTAGGAGCTGGAGCTCTCTTCTTGCAGGCGACCGTCGCCGGTAGTACAACAGCATGTTTTGTACGTACATCCGTGCGCTGATTGTCTGCGACTGTCTTAGAAAATCCCTGAATAAGGCGTTGCCAAAATCGGAAAAATAAAAAAATGCCTCCTTAAAAAACGAACATAATTCAAATATTTCTTTTAACAAATATGTTGCAGTGGGAAAAATGGGATTGGAAACGATGAACAAAACTTCTGTGCCTCGCGTTTCGATTCTAGGATTACGCGATTATTCATTATTGTGCGTTCGCTTCCTGGAGTTGGTTCTCAATACTACATAAAAATCATCAAGGATAAATAATTTAATATCCCACTTTGTACTCTTCACGGTAAACCATAGGCTCTGAAATACTCGTAGATTTTTTATTGAAAATACATCGAAGAGAAGCCATGTTTTGATCGTGATAAAAGGTCACCTTCCTAGGACCGCCCCCTGTTTAATAATTCATGAGATGACGTTATATTTACTGGGCATTGCCACGTGTTTTTACCGACCCCATCAAAACACTGGTATGAATGACGTGTTTCTGATTTATATATTCAAGAGCAGTTGTTCTGGTCCAACGATTTTACATAAAATGTCTATGTCTATACGTCAACTTTCAATTTCAATAGTCTAGAAAGTATGACAAAGTATGACAAAGCAGTAAATCCCGGTTTAACGCACAAATATGCAAATTAGCCTTTTTCTCGTCTTCTATTTTTGGTGAATTCTTGGGTTTTAAATTAAAATAGCTGATAGACGCTTTGGCCATTTGCCTCGAAATTTTCACACATTATTGACAAGGTGTTCCCCCTTCAAAATGCGTCCGGACAGTTTATTACGGCGAGTGGAACAAAAATAACAAGTCCGCAATTAACATGGATATATAAATTATGCAAAAATAGAAAAGAGTGAACTTTGAGGTCATGCTGTGCGACTTTGAAAGTCGTTAGAGAGATGAGTGGACGCATTTGAATTAGTAGTATACCAAGGTATCCAGTGATGTAATTTTACCCACAAATGGACTTGAAGTTTTTAAGCTAATTTTTTTTAAACCACTTTTGTCCAAAAAAGCATATTTTTGACCCAAAATCAAAAACGCATTCTGGATATTTAAAATAAAGACAAGTTTTACAAAGTTTGTATAATAAGCTTTCAGAAAATATACAACATGTTGGATATATAATACCATCTTCATTGTCTAATTACTCAATTAAAAAGCAAGCCAAATAAACTGCATCTCTACCTTAATAACTACATAGTTAAAAATCTAAGAACGCTAAGGAAGATTTTCTGTGTGCTGAGAGCATTTATTTTTGATTGTGGTTGGTAGTTTGATTAATTCCAACAAGTTTAATTAAAATCAGATTTTATTGAGTATGAAGATCACCTTTGCAAATGAGGTAACTAATGAGCATTACTTTAATCAAATTATTTGTGTTGTGTTGTCCCAGAGCATCTATGTACCAAATTTCAATGAAATGCAAAAATTGGTTCTCAAGATAATGGTGGGACAAACATACACACATAAAGCAGGGTGACCGCAAAAACATCTATTGCTTCACAATATTATTGTTAAATTTGGTGCAACCAAATGCTGGAATAAATTACAATTTTCAAAATGCATCAAAATAAAAAAACACTATTTTATCATGATTCATATTACATTGACAAAAATTTTTCTCTTGACTTGCAAAATGCCATATACAGATTTTTTTTTTAATCATAAAGATATAACAATCATTAGAGAAATGCACAACATAAAATAAAATAAATATCCCATCCCAACAAACAAACAAAATAGGTAGTCTCTGCCTATTTTCAATCTAAGTACACATACATGTAGAAGTGCATGTGTACATGATGTGCAACATGTTTTATATGTGGATGTGAAGCTTGAAATATGATTGCTCGAGGCATGTCAGAGATATACCGGGGTACATGTAGCCGTGGAACAGCCACCAAACGGCCATATTAAATCTGATCCGAGAAACAAAAGGATGTGCATGAATATCCCCATTATATAAAATGTGTGTTTTATTTTTATAGATCTGGTTCCGAAATGACAGACATGCTTGATTTTAATGAATTTTTGGCATTAAAATGGTTGCCATCGTAATTTAGATTATGATTAATTATCCCAAAATATATGAAGTCACTGTATTATTGCATGTATGAAGTTTGAGATATACCAGAAGCTGTAAGCTGACAGATTGACGGACTGGACACAGAAGTGAACAGAAGTAAAATTTATAAGTCAGCGTTTTCTGACTTTATTCAAACAAGGACCAATGAGATGATGAGGTGTGTGTTAGGATAAACTTAATTTGTTCACTTTGTACACGTCATATAATACTAGATGTGATTTCTGATTGGCTGAGGAGATGATGTCATGTATAATTAATGAGTTGTACCACAATTCCTTGCGTTGTGTTCTTCAGTGTTATCTGTTAATAAAGTACTCGCATAGATCACTTCGATTCATTATCTAGCCTTGTATTTTACAAGATGGATCAACGATGTCCAACAGTGTGGACATAGTTGTGGACGAAGGACCAACAAAAAGCATTGTAATTTTGATTCAAATGAGTCATACAGCTAAGTGGCAAGTAAATTGACCATATCCAAAAATTGGCGACTAGACTTGATGTTGCCAGTTGATTGCCGGATAGCTCCAAACTCCTTTTCCAAAAAACAATTTTCGATAATTATTACTGGTTGATTTATTATACGAAATTTATGGTCATGAATAAATTGGAAACTTTTCGTTGTGGTAAGGATTAATGCTGATGTGTCATATTTTAAAGTCTATCACAGGCGTTTGATCGCTGAGCCGTTACCAGTATACCACCACAGTCCCGGATTACCGGGATCACACGCACTTAAGTATGGTGATGTGAAATATAAGGTATGTGATATGTGATATGTATGTGATATGTGATATGTGATATGTATGTGATATGTGATATGTGATATGTATGGTGATGTGATATGTATGGTGATGTGAAATATAAGGTAAAAACAAGAAATGGTTTAACAGAATCATTTTGTTCAAATATCGGAGTAAAACAAGGATGCAACCTTAGCCCAAGTCTGTTTAATTTATTTATTAATGACCTGCCTGATATTTTTGATAATGATCATTGTGACCCTACACTGTTACACAACACACCCATTAATTGCCTTCTTTATGCAGATGATATTGTGATTCTTTCAAAATCCAAAAGGGGATTACAAAACTGTTTGGATAAACTATCAGCCTACACATCAAAATGGCAGTTGTCTGTCAACACAGATAAAACAAAAATAATGATATTCAATAAGTGTAACAGACTCCTTAACAAGGAAATATTCTTTTATGAAGGAAAAGAAATCAATATAGTTAAAGATTTCAATTATCTTGGCTTAACTATGAGTCCAAATGGTAAATTTAAAGATGCAATGAAAAACCTAAAAAGAAAAGGAATAAAAGCCTTATTCTCATTAAAGACCAAAATTGGATCTGGTAATCTGGACATGTCCATACTACTGTCACTATTTGATAAACTTATCAGACCAGTTATTGTGTATGGGAGTGACATTTGGGGAGAAGAAAGCTCTACAAAATCAATTGTAGAGGATGTTCAGCTTACATACTATCGGTACATTCTTGGTATCTCAAAAAATACACCAATCATGGCAATATATAGTGAATTGGGAAAATTACCTCTTGACTCTTTTATTAAGAAACAAATGATAAAATATGCCAATCGTATTGCAAATTCCACAAATACTCTACTTCAAGAAGCATACTATGTCAATAAAATTATTAAAAGTAAATGGTTTAAAAAACTTGATCTGATATTAAATAATATTAACCATTCTTATCTTTTAAATGAAACAAATATTATCTCATTATCAAAATTAAAAACAATTGATGAGAAATTAAAAGAAGAGTTTACAACTGAGTGGAAAAATGAAATAAATAATGACAATAGGAAAAAATCAAATTCTAAAAATAAACTAAGAACCTACAAACTTTTTAAAACCAAAATAGAACAAGAAAACTACTTAACAATTATGAAAAACAGTGAACTTCGCAAATCCTTAACAAAATTTAGACTTGGCAACCACTGTCTGAAAATTGAAACAGGCCGGCATACAGGATTGGATTTTAAAGACAGAGTCTGCAATATGTGCGACAATGACCATGTTGAAGATGAACAACATTTTGTCACAAATTGTCCTCATTACAATGAAATAAGATCAAAACTTTACATTGTAGCTAATAAACGTATACCAAATTTTGACAAATTTAGTAATGAAAATAAATTCATATCATTACTAAGTGACGAGAAAATGTCAATTCCTTTAGCGCAATATTTAAAAAACTGTTTTAATACAAGACAGCAGCACCTACATAAACTAAGCCAGTAATACATTCCTTGTATTCAACTTATTATCTTTTTTTTTTTTTTATGCCTTTTTGTTCCCTTACTCTTTATGTGGTTATTTTTCTTTTACTAATATCTGATTTGTAACCCTTTTCATCCCCTCCGAGGGATGTTGTGTGTTAATAAATAAATAAATAAATAAGTTGAGCATAGAAAATACGGTATACAGCACAATCGAGTGGCATACGAGTGTACACGGTTTCTACATGTAGTATCGACCCTATTGTCAAATAATACAATTAAATGCCACAACTTACCGTCAGTGAATGATATATAGTCATGCAGCGACACTGAAAACCGGCCATACTACGAACTAGAAATATCCCATAATGTCTTCTCTGTGCCCCCTAAGCTAGTGAAAAATTGCGACGTGAATTTCGCACCAGTGTCGGATGATAAAATGATATTGAAAGTTAAAACAACGATTAAAGTGAGGGCATTATCACTAAAGAACCGCAAAACATATTGGTAATGTGCATAATATAAATATTAACAACTTTATACTAGAATATAAATACAAGTATTCTTAGATTATGCGGCAATCAATTTCAACAGAAAATAGGGGGACACTTTTGAAGTCAAGGACACGTTTGAAGTCTTAACACCACACAAACACGCATAGTGTATCCGGCTTAGTAATTATGTGACGCTTTTGAAAAAAATAAATAAAATGTGAACAACTTTCCGTTCATATTTATTTAGTCGAATACCAGGAAAATGCATTGAATAAATATCACAGTAAGTGGTGCGTTCCAGTAAACTAAATGTACTGACCCCGTTTAGGTATAACAATGTTATATTGATTTAATTGCGGTAGTCGTCGCGCTGGGCATGTGCGAGATATATGGGTCCCATATAAACAAAGATGGTGACTTTGACTGTTGCACAGATCAACGAGTACGGACTGAGACATTTCCAAGCTTTAATTAGGTAATTTTAATATGCTGGAAGGTATCGAAAGAATTACCGGTGGTAATCAATGCAAATCGCGCCCAGGTCAAACCTCATACTTGTAATTTCCATTTGGAGAGCGCATTGGATTGTGGGAAAATCAATGTTTATCAACAGAAATGTCGCACATGCGCAGCGCGACGACTACCGCGTATTTAGTTTATTATCTGTCTACGAACTACACAAATTATACTCGTCAGCAAACTTTACCTGGAGGACAACTATTACAGCAATGTCCCCGATACTCGTAATATTGACTTGACCCATATTGATCATTACATTCTGCTGGTAGTATATTTACTGTTTTAACTTTGTTCTGCACAGGTGTGGACATAGCACTGATTCTAACAAGCAGAGTCAACCAAAGCTGAAATATAGTAATGTTATATAGTATATAAAATAATGGTGTTATTTATTTCAATAAAATGTTAAAGATCTATTACACTACCTTTTCAAATGCTGGTATTACATTGACAAGGTCTGCAAGTAATTGTATTTTTTTGAAGTTTATTGTTCTCCTCAAGTTAAAAAGAAAAAAATCATCAAAATTGTAGAAATTTACAGCACGCATATATATATATTATGTTGTTCCTATATTAGGTCATACCAAGCAAGAATGCTGTACTTCGACCACAAAACACAATAATCTTTAAGTCAACCTATATTTTCTATAATTCCTTTCAATTAAAGCATTCACGCACGCATTTCTCTTCGTATCACTAGGGTGTAGAACAATGGCGTTCCTATTCAGATATCATGGCTTTACGACATCGAACAATGGCGTACTTATTTAGATACCATGGCTTTTACGACATAAGTAACTTAGTAATAAAAAATACCTTTGAGCTCACGCAGAGTAGTATACTTACACATGAGGTAAATTGAAGCACTGGTTCCATTTAAATATACAAATATTTTACATGCGACTCTCTAAGCTGTATTTAGTTTGTGTAATATTATTTGTCGACGACTATCATATGATCATGAAATGATCAATCAAATCAACAGTTTCTAGGAGACAGAATAACACTAATTGATATTAAACTGACTTTGAGTTTTAAAATGCATTATGAACGAAAAACATTTTTAATATTGCTATTATATATTGCAGATAGAAAAATGTCCACTATCAAAAACAAACAACATGTTTTCGGCTGTTGCCATGGTGTGACATGAATATGAAGCTAACATCTGTTTATAATTAAAACGGGGTCCCATATAAGAAATTTTGAAAGAGCATTAAGTCTTCAGAAGTCACTTTTCTACTAGTGAGTCTTTTGCTGTTATTATTATTATATTCACGCAAGTTGATCCTTGACCGAGATTTTCGATAAGATAACAAACTTTTTATTTTATTTCAGCAATATTCCGTTAGCATTGTGAAATATAAAACTCACTTTTAGCGCGACCATTCCCGGAATGTTGCGTTTTTTGAAATGTTCTTGCCGCTTCCGTCATCTGGTTAGTTGCTAATAATTGTCTACGAGCGATATTATCGTTCCAGTGTAACACAGCTAAATTTATTCTCGTTTTTTGTCTGTTGCCATGGTAATGGTGGGACAGAATTTTACCACCTACGTAGAGTGATGGCGTGACTTGCCTGCCAAGTTTGAACGAAATCGACCCACGCCAAAAATAGTGCCGCAGCAGAGGCCACCTCTGAGAGGGGGTAGTGGCACCCAAGTGCCACATCTGTCCTCATGCATAAATTTGAAGGACAATATGTCTAGAGTATGAAACAGCCTGAGGACATCTTGGGAAATGCTGGCGAGCTGAGAAATTGAGGTTTGAATTAGGTAAGGTAGAACCGGCAAAACAGATGCTAGCGGTACTATAAAATGGGGTAGGGAAAACATAAATCCTCATATAATTCCTTCTAATTACTTAAAAATCTATATACCATTGTAAAGCTATATTGAAAGCTTTTCAGACTCTGTAAATTACCATTTTATTTAAATAATTGCAGTTTTTTGTTCGACCATAGGAGTCATGTTGATAAATCAACATGTTGATGGCAACATTTTATTGTGTATTCTTCTTGAAAAGTGTTTGTACTTTCAATACATCTGAACTGATATACAATATGGCCAGATCTGGCATATTCTACAATACACAAGGGACAGTTATTCCTCCCTTGAGACAATATCACGTGAAACTGTCCAGTGATCAAACACAGGGTGTGTCTACTGTTGCATTCAACCCTATCCTTATGGCTCCACCAAATGATCCTGCAACCATCTACACTACTCTGGTGCGACTACTGGAGGCCTCTTCTACACTTGGCCACTCACACATCCCAGTATGTTTTGACATGGGTATATTCACATCAACATGAGCTGCCCGATGTCATTTCTGTTGATGGTGCGATGCACTTGCTAATGTCCGTTTTCTCAGGAATCGGATTTCTCTATGGTGATGCTGGCCTCACGCAACTTCTACATGACTTGGGGGTGTTTGCTGCAGGGTCATCACAACGAATTCTCTCAGGCAAAGACTTTGACAGGAAAGTGTATGCCGTGAAACTTGTTGACGAAGTACTGCATTATAGGTTTCTGCTACAGTTGCATCATTGGTGTGAGGAAAAGGAGCTACACTTACCTGAGCAATTCAACAACTTACTTGGCGATCTGTGTGCCTCGATCACTGGACCAGGTCCTTCCGACACAGCGACAGATATTCTTACATGACTTCAAGAGTGTACTGATGAACAGTTTCTTCCATTGATGCAACAGTATGGGGATGAAGGACGTGAACTCTCACCCACATTCAGATTCTGGGACGACTTTCTCTGTAATGTCATGGTGCCCTTCAAGAGAGGCAAAGTGGTCTGTGTATCAAGCAGCCACAGTGCAGCTTCTCGCTCTTCTCTTTGTCAGCAACTGCATAAATTATGCAAGATATTTGCCAGTAATGCTGCTGATGATGTTGCAAATTCCTGATGATGTGAAAGCTGAATTTAGTGAGGGATCCTTTGTTCCCAAGTTGACCGATGGAAATATTCAACAGGGTTTGGCTGGATCACACCCTAGAAGCGACATAAAACAAAGCCCTAAGTGGCACAGGGGGATCATCGGCCTGACCCTGAAAGGCTCAGCACTAGTCAAGTGGTTTCTTGCCAGACCCACAACTGGAATATATTCCTCTCGTTTCACCCAGATGATCAGTCATAATCGATAATCTGCACAAGGAGGCCGTACAACCAATGCAGAGATCCGACGCTGGAACACAGATGTCACAAAGATGAAGAGCATGTTTGATGGAACCTTTGCAGACCCATTAAATCTGAGAGCCACCTCCTAACCTCATAAACTTTTCAACTGGCTGTGTTCCTTCTGCACAGGTAGAACAATGTTTGACAACATCACTTCAAAAAGGAGCAGTCTTTGCACAAACTTAAAGACCTCCTGCCCGGTGATAAGAGTATTGTGGGTCATTGTGATTCCATTATCTTTGATGGACATGCCATCATTCAGATGCTTCCTCCATCTGCTACTTCGGCAAATGTCACCTTCAGGGATATGGCAGCTAACTTCATGCAATACATTATCCAGAGGAGCAACAAACATGGCAGCACTTCCATCCACATTGCATTTGACAGATATGATGAGGACAACATCACAAACCAGACTAGAGACAACAGAATGGCATCAACCCAAGGGCATGAATATCATGATAGTTTGGACATGCAGATACCGAAAGTATGGCGTGCATTTCTCAGCAGAGGACAAAACAAAGCTCAGCTTGCCAGGTGTTATACTGACTACATGACTGATCACGCAGGTCATATTCTTGGGGAGAACCAGGTACTGTATATCAGTAGGGATCAGATCAACTGGGCTCTGAGAATAGTCAGCCATCCCTGCCCTGTCCATCACTGGCATCACCACAGGAAGAAGCTGGCACACGGATTGTGCTTCATGCTGTACTCGCAGCCAATGAAGGTGCAGAGCAGATTGTTGTCCACAGCCCAGACAGATGTCCTTGTTTTGCTTGTGTATCATCATCACCAGCTATTCATGCCAGAACAATATTCTTCCTCACTGGTCGTGAAAGCAAACACATCACACTTACTAGATATATTCCTGTGCATATCCTATTTGAACAGCTCAGCCAAGAGCAGCGCAATATTCTCCTTGCTGTATACTGCCTTACTGGGTATGACACGGTTAGTGCATTCCATGGACACGGAAAACGCACGGCCTTCAGAATTATGATGCAGAAAGCGAATCTGTTCCAGCCACTCACCAATCTTAGGGAAGAATTGCAGATGTCCAGACAGTCATGACCGATTCATAACGATAGTCAAAGGTATACTATATTTTTAGAGCAAATTATGACTTTTTCAAATTATAATAATTATTTATAAATATATTTCTGGTGATTATCACTACCACTGCAATCATCTAAGCATAAAGTATAGCTATATTTTTGAACCATGATATGTCTAGGGACAATAAAACCCACTTATCAGTGCACAACCAACAGTATGTTCCTGAAAATGTATTTGATACCATTTGTCACGTGACCTTTTGACCTCCACTGACCTTTGCATCTGACCTATGAACAAATATCTTACAGGGCCTAAAAGACCATTGCAATAGCTTTAAAACGGTGTTTTTAAAATATGGTAATTAGAAGAAAATATATGAGGGTTTATGTTTCTCCTACCCCCATTTTATACTACCGCTAGCGTCTGTTTTGACAGTTATATGTTACCAAATTCAAACCTCATTTTCTCAGCTCGCCAGCATTTCCGAAGATGCCCTCAGGCTGTTCCATACTTTGGGTGCCACCAACTCCCAAAATAATGACCTTTTTGAGCCCTTGCTGCAGCACTAAAAACAGTTAATACGTGAAGACATAGAAAATCACACACACAGACACACATAGGTTATTATAGAACAATCCTAGCGAGTGATATTGATCATCTCATTAGATACGACGTGGAAGCATTTTCACTATACAACAATGACCAAGGATCAGATATCAATTCGCAAATTCAAACTCGAAAACAATAAAACCACCAGGGGACACCAGATTAATTTTCGAGAAAATGCTGACTGTATTTTAGTGGATAGTGGTCATTTTGGCAGTATTATAACGTGTTTTCCCATATTATACCATATTTCAAATTGTCGACTCGTGACATAGGCTGTACAATAATCATATATTGTGAATAATGGGGTGATCTGGGTTTTAAAAAGTAGCAAAAATTGTAATTTTACTTTTAACATTGTGCTCTATGGAATTGTTCTAAAATATCGATTTTTGAAAAATATTAGGACGAGTTTCTCAAAACACGTCACTGTGATGCACACATGCTTTATGATTTTACATAATAAACCAATGAACACATGTGATTATTATGAGTAGGCTTAAATCTTAACAAAACCTAATAAGTGTTGTATGTTTGACAATATTATTTTGAACAATGATTTTTCCCTAAATCTCTATTTTTGTTAGAATGAGCGCAATTTGGGTCAGTTTGAATTACTTAAATATTTGGGGTGCGTTTTAATAGCAAGGTAAATGGTCAAGCAATTCAGCAGCTTAAGTGACTCATGCAGTGATCTTCGAATGTATTTCCATGGTGAAACTTACTCGCTGTGATAATCATCGTATGCTAAGTTATGTAATATACATGGTTTAGTGGGTCTATGCCTCTGTGACTGCTGCACTCACTGGTGTAAATTCTGGGTTATTTCATATTTCAATATATTGTCATGATTTATATTTCCATGTGTTTAGGTGAGACCGCTTTTTGCAGTCATAGCGACTTTCACTGATGACCCCTGGATAATCCACACCTGCTCGTAACTTGTCATGATCAGGTAAATTCGTATGTTAGGGAATTAGTAAATGGAACAACTGGCTGATATAATGGTCGACTATGGAAGTTGGTTAAGTCAACGAAGCGTCGATAAATATAAGAGTTATGTCCCGACATCGGGGGCAATTAATCAGACATTATGGCGTGTTGGCTACTTTGCGTGATTGGCTATGTGTGTGGAGGCCACGCCTCGAGCTTTTAAACTTCTCTGTAATTGGCTAACAGTTGGAAAGTGAATAAAGCTGGTCTCATTTAGTTGTGGTAGCTCACCACAGGGCACGCAGTCTTGACCGAATGTTGAGTTACGACGTGGCACTGAGATGAGAATGTGAAACGATTCGATTCTCTGTGTGTCTTTGTTCGATAGAAAGGTGGAGAATTCCCCTGAACGTGAAGGTTTAATAACAAATTAATCTTTCACAATATAAGCGGTAGTTTGTGTGATGGAATATTTCATAATTGCTTTATTAATAATATGAATAATTCACAGACTTAAACAATAACTAAAACACAGACCAATTCAAGTTGAATAAACAAGACTTACTGTCAAACATGTCTTTTTGGTTAGCATGTTATTTTAGCTAATTTAGCTAATCTGTAATTTCGCTAATTCAAGATGTCGCTAATTTAAAATAAAGTATATTTTCACAATGAGATTGTTGACACTTTAGCTAAATTAAGATTTAGTTAATTCATGCATGGAGTCAAATTCGCTAAAATGTCATGTAGCTATTTAAACATGTTTAACAGTACTCAAACAAACACACGTGCACGTCTGAAATTCGAATCGTTAATATAAAACTCGTGATGATCAATATCATATATGGTACACGGCTCAATAAATGGCTCGACAAACCCTGTAGTATCCGGGAAAATGAATATATCATTCATAACTTTGTTATATTCATAGTCGTTCTCATTGTCCCGAAAGAAAATTTAACAGAATTACTCATGAAAAAAGTAAATTGAAAGATGACCCTCCCAAAATATAGAGAACACATCCAATGTCGCAATCGTTACAGCCAAAATAATTACCGACTTGTGGCGTTTGAGATTCATCTCAGGGATATATCTATATTTATATCACCTGTATCTCGATTTCCATTGCAAATAACATCAAAGCAAAGAGATCATGGCTTTATGGGAGTCAGACAGTAGACAGCCTACTAACCATTGCATTCGACCAATAACACCGGACGAATTGCAGAGAATTGAATAGCTGCGTTGTTCTGGTTGAAACATTGCGTGTGCGTTTGTTCTCTGAAGTGCTTCGAAATAAAACAAAAATCGGGAAAAGTGTTTTAACCACTTTTATGAAGTTATATAAATGTCGTATACATAAACATTTATAAAACATATATGGCCGCGTGTTTAGGTTGAAGTACTGAAGTGTGTTCGTTTTTTTCTGATTCAGAAGTGCTCCAAAATAAAACAGTTTGGAAGGAAAGTGTTTTAGTTATGAACATAGATGTGTCTAATAGATTAATATTCTCTGAAACATTTATAATTATGGTAATTTGCAATTAAGTTGAAACATCGTTGGTGATCTTTTCCGAAGTGCTTCAAATTGAACAGTTAGAATGCTCTGCTGTGATTCGAACCACACCACCACTGTCACCAAACGCAGAGTGTAAAAATATGCCACGATGTACTTTGTCAGGTGTGTCGATTTCCAGTTGTACTTATAGGTTGTTATAAGAGTACTTACAATCTGGTGATTGAAATGTTACTGACATGCTGATAACTGATATAATATTTGGATTTAATGAAGTCGGAACTTCATAAAACATAAAACTATTTCCTGAATAAAGTAATTTCATTACCATCTCATGTCACCTTACGGGTGGTTGTCTCAACTACGAGTCCCCAGTTCAAGTTCCAGGCTACAGTTTAGTTTATTTTCATCCAATTATGTTAATACAGTTGGTTGCATTAATCCATAAATGTCCTATCCTGTAAATTATTTATTTTGAAAAAGGCGATGTTTGGGTGTTAACAATACGCTTAATTTTCATCAAAAATTGTTTTAATTACTCCGACAAACACCTTTCCAATAATACTACTGTTTTGATTGATACGGGTCATGTTTTATAATATAATACACATGTCTTTAATTTAAACAGTACGCTTTCAAATAAAACAGTGTGTTTTGAACTGTGTTCTCGTTTAAAGGGCGGTGGTCCTCGCGCAACACAGCCCGATTTTAGGACCTGTATATTTCTATGTAATGTTTTTAGGTTTCGTTGAGGATTATTGTGTAAATAAATCGCTGTAATTATGTCATCTATTCGTAAAAGGGATGTTGTTGCTTCGACAATGGCCTACAGGCAAACGTGACAGCGGACTTCAAAACGTTCCATTCTGATTGGACGGCGCCCTCTCGCGCCAATGTTTAACAATATAATAATAATGTTTTATTGCATCTTTAGAAATATCATTTAAATTAGTGTACAGCAATAAAGTGTAATATAAAATAAAATATAAAATAGTTTAGAAAGAAAAAACGGCCAAAAGCAAGCAGCAAGCAATATACTGAATGTACTTAGATCGGTGAGTCCCTTTGCATATTTAATCAGGGCCCGTGTCAATTCACAGTACCCTGATTATAGCTCGTCAGTTCGATTCGGCAGTATTCATCATTCTATTTTTTTCTGTGTCAGTTCAGCCATGAACTAAATACACTAAATAAGAGACTCTTATTTAGTTTTATGCGCACTAAATAAGAGACTCCTATTTAGTCTTATGCGTCATTCAAGATGGCGGCCCCCGTATAGTAAATATCGTATTTATTTTATTATCAAGTGTGCGCCAGCTGACTGTGCCTCAGTCAATGAATAACAAAATACCATTGACGCTGCAGGTCGGCGTTCTTTCAACACCGATCTGACGCATATCGCGCAAGGTGTGTCGGGAGTTTGTTCGAAATTTCGAATGCTTAGAAGTGAATCGTCGGCCGGCACGTATTTTACGGGTATATCAAATCGTTTCAGGGGCATGTTTACTAAAATCAAAGAAAGCTTAGAAAGAACTCCCATGTGCTGATAGTATTGGAGACACATTAAATATAATTTGAAATTACTTAGCTGAAAACTAATTATGCAAATCAGAAAATTAATATGAACAGATTTGATTGTAAAACTAATGAGGTCTACGCAATGTAACAAAAACTCTATGTACCAAGTTTAATTGAAATGTGATTAGAACAAAAAAATTATGAATTATTATGCTAATTAGGGAAATAATATGAGTTTTACCCCAAACTAATTAGGTTTGTACATTGTCCTAGAGCATCTTTGTACTAAGTTTCATTAAAATGGAAATTAGTACTTTAGATATCAGTGTGAAAGCTTAAAATTGGTTAATTATGCAAATTGGGTAATTAATATGTACAGATTTTAACCCACAATTATCCAGGTCTGTCTATTGTCCTACAGCATCCATGTATAAACATTCATTGATATGTGATGATTAGTACCCGAGATATCAGTGTGAAAGTTGTAAATTGGTTAATTATGCAAATTAGGTGATTAATATGCACAAATATTTACCAAAAACTAATTGGGTCTCTGCATAATTCTAGATTCATTGACATGTGATGATTAGTACTTTAGATATCAGTAGAAAAGCTGAAAATTAATTATGCAAATTAGGTAATTAATATGCACAATTATTTACCCTGAAACTAATCAGGTCTCTGCATAGTCCTAAAGGATCTATGTACCAAGTTTCATTGAAATGCGATGATTAGTACTTGAGATACCCGTGGAAAAGCTGAAAATTAACTAATTATGCAAATTAGGTGATTAATATACACAAATATTTATCCGAAACAATCAATCTCTGCATAGTCCTTGAGTATGTAAGTACCAAGTTTCATTGAAATGTAATGCTCACTACTTATATCAAAAGCTGAAAATTAATTAATTATGCAAATTAGGTAATTATATGTACTGATATTACCATAAAAACTATCAGGTCTGTGCAGTGTCATATGACATCTATGTACCAAGTTTCATTGAAATGTGATGATTAGTACTTGAGATATCAGTGGAAAAACCGAAAATTGACTAATCATTATGTAAATTAGGTAATTAGTATCGACGGATTATTACCAAAAACTAATCATAACCTAGCATTAGTTCAGAGCATGTATGTACAAAGTTTCATCAAAATCCAATGAGTGGTTGTTTAGATATCAGTGGAACAGTCATGGAACCGCTAAAAATTAGCTAATTATCATGCAAATTAGGTAATTAATATGCACGGATTTTCACCAAAAACTAATCAAATCTGCGCATATTTTCAGAGCATCTATGTACCAAGTTTCATCAAAATCCAATGAGTGGTTCTTTAGATATCAGTGGAACAGTCATAGAACAGCTAAAAATTAGCTAATTATCATGCAAATTAGGTAATTAACGAGTATGGATTTTTACCAAAACCTAATCAAATCTGCGCATTGACCCAGAGCATCTATGCACCAAGTTTCATCAAAAACCGATGTATGGTTCTTGAGAAAAGCTGAAAATTAATTATGCAAATTAGGTAATTAATATGCACAATTATTTACCCTGAAACTAATCAGGTCTCTGCATAGTCCTAAAGGATCTATGTACCAAGTTTCATTGAAATGCGATGATTAGTACTTGAGATACCCATGGAAAAGCTGAAAATTAACTAATTATGCAAATTAGGTGATTAATATACACAAATATTTATCCGAAACAATCAATCTCTGCATAGTCCTTGAGTATGTAAGTACCAAGTTTCATTGAAATGTAATGCTCACTACTTATATCAAAAGCTGAAAATTAATTAATTATGCAAATTAGGTAATTATATGTACTGATATTACCATAAAAACTATCAGGTCTGTGCAGTGTCATATGACATCTATGTACCAAGTTTCATTGAAATGTGATGATTAGTACTTGAGATATCAGTGGAAAAACCGAAAATTGACTAATCATTATGCAAATTAGGTAATTAGTATCCACGGATTATTACCAAAAACTAATCATAACCTAGCATTAGTTCAGAGCATGTATGTACAAAGTTTCATCAAAATCCAATGAGTGGTTGTTTAGATATCAGTGGAACAGTCATGGAACCGCTAAAAATTAGCTAATTATCATGCAAATTAGGTAATTAATATGCACGGATTTTTACCAAAAACTAATCAAATCTGCGCATATGTTCAGAGCATCTATGTACCAAGTTTCATCAAAATCCAATGAGTGGTTCTTTAGATATCAGTGGAACAGTCATAGAACAGCTAAAAATTAGCTAATTATCATGCAAATTAGGTAATTAACGAGCATGGATTTTTACCAAAATCTAATCAAATCTGCGCATTGGCCCAGAGCATCTATGCACCAAGTTTCATCAAAAACCGATGTATGGTTCTTGAGATAGCAGTGGAACAGTCGGACACACATACACACATACACACACACACACACACACACACATACAGACACACTAACTGCAAAGACTCCCATTTTGTGCTTCGCACATGGGAGTCAAAAACGATAAATAAAACTTAGAAATATTGTAAGGACATACTGGACCCAAAATTGGACAAATTTGCAATAAGTTTACGCTGCTAATGTCTGGTTCGGAAGGCGTTCTACGTGTGATTTACTTGCGCTCAAGGACCTTCTATTTTCGAACTAGTTGAAACCGGAAATAACGCAACTACTTTCGAACTCAAACACAAATTTTATTATCGTTATTATGTGTTAGTTTCTGTTGTTTCAAAAATTGAATTATGTATGACAATAATATTTCACTAAATAAACAATATTTCACAAAAATATGTGATTAAAAGGCAACCCAAATTGTAAAAAGCAATATCAAGTTCCGCGTATAAACACTGTTGTAAAGAGGCGGCGGAGCGGAATTTTAGCCAAAATCGGCTAGTAAGGCGTCATATGACACAGGTTTGTGCTGGGACAGCGCTTCCGGTGACGACACAACGACAAAATACACGAGTGTGAAGACAGCGTTCGATTCGCATTCGATTCACGTTTGATTGACGTACGTTTCGCGTTCGATTGACGTGCAAATTGAAATATATATTTACACAAAAGTTTATATATAGCATATGTTGTGTAGGAAAATGGGAATCAACCTATTTCATTTGGAGAAAATCATGGTTATAAATAGTCCTACAGTCTCGCTCACATCGGAAGTCACGTGGATTCAAACAAATATAAAATAGCCCTAGAAACAGACGCATATGAATGAATGAATCATGTGTAGAAAATTATATAGTCACAAATTATCACCACTCAATTTAAAAGCAAATACAATCTCTGAAACAAGGACGTTGATGATGTTTTTATTTATAATCATTGTCCTTTGACCTTCCAGCGCACATTCGCAGACGCGTCAAGGAACTGTGCACTATGAAATTATTTATAATCTTGATTTCCACAGAAAATATTGAATTAATCTCTATTTTTCCCACACAAAAATATTGTTGAAGTAGCTGAGTGAATTATAGGTATTTTAATGAACGTTTCAATCGTACGTGAATCGAATCGAACGCTGTCTTCACACTCGTACAAAATACGCAGAAAAAGGTCACGGCATACTTCTCGGAAAAAGAGAACCTTGGTGTATTAATAAAGTAATCCCATGTAGCCGAGTCCAGGATAGCCGATTCAAAAAAAAAATGAGAGAGACTGCTCTTTATCACCAACGTCACGAGAGACTACATTTGTATATACACTCTGTATTTTATTGTAATAATGCGTTATTAGTTGATAAAATTTACCTGACAGTAACATTTTTTTTTTTAATGATTTTCCCCTGACTGTGTTATTTGGACAAGGTCTCGTTTGTCTGTCGCGTGATATGTGGCGTATGCAGCAGGTATTAAAATCTTACTTATTGTCGAATTTCGTCTTGCATCACATAAATCCAGAAAGATTCTCCTTTCAGTGGTGAAGTCGTTACTGTATAACGTCTGTGATGGATGACGTAGCGGTAAAAGAACTGTTCATACTGGTATGTAATCTATATGGTGGCAACGTGAAATTATCGGTGCTTGAGGCAGCACTTGGCAGTCAGAAATGCAGGGAATATTTTCGCGGGTCTAAACCGGAAATTTTCTTCACTCGCCATGCTAAACTATTTAGTATTCAGAGAATGGGTAATGACTGGATGGTGACCACAAAGTATGACCTTGGTTATTGCAGTGCTTACCACAGCAAAGAGGGGTGTAAACTATCCAGCTGTACGCGCGTTCATACCTGCCGTTATTTTCTGTTGGGGACGTGTCATCATGCCCAAAAGTGCCAAAAGTCGCACACTTTTACCGATTCACACAATTTTAGCTTACTACAAGAACATGGCGTATCACGGTGGGGAAAAGACGAGCTGCTTAAACTGATCAACCTGAGCAACCCGGTCGAGTTTATCCCGTCAATATGCTTCTACTACAACCGCGACTCTGGGCCAGGCTGTACTAAGGGCGACCAATGCTTTTCCATACATCTGTGTGCTGACTTCGTTGCTGGCGTCTGTAAACGAGGAAACAGCTGCACACACACACATAATTTACGCTCTGAGCATTCGGCTTCAATTCTTCGTAACTATAATATCGATATAAGCAAATCAAATAAAGAAATTCTGGGTATTTTACGTAGAGGACTTTCAGCGTCTAGTTCCCGTAAAAAACGCGGAAGTGTTCCTGACACGTCGAATCCCGGCGCAGTAACGGACGAGTCGACGTTGGTGGACGAGTTGGCTTTATTGATTCGTAATTCCCATAGAGGCAGCGTACTTATACCCGAACTGATTCGGTCAATTAGTGGTCAGAAATTCTCGCAGTACTTTGGAAGTTCCAAACCTGAAATTTTCTTCTCAGGGCATACAGATGTGTTCAACATACAGAGAGAGGGTGGAAGTTTTCGTGTTACTATTAAGCAGTCTCGATCCCAAACGTATAATCGTGTTCCTGCTCCACTAAAACCAAATTATAATCATTCTGATAATGGTAATGCTGCCACTCCAAATCCACGAAAACCAAATAAGTTACTATTTTGTTCTGACTATGTGTCTAAAAAAGGATGCAAACCAGCATGCCGGAAAATGCATATGTGTAGATACTACATAATGGGGACTTGTCGTTTTGATGCATGTAGTCACTCGCATGCTTTATACGATCCACACAATAGTAGCGTTTTACAACAAAATGGTGTAAAATCTTGGAACCAAGAGCAACTGATGACCCTTATTAAACAAAACAGCATTCGTGCCTTTACCCCATCTATCTGTTATGCTTTCAACTCAGACTCTGGCTGCTCAAAAGACCAGAAATGTCCCATGATGCATTGCTGTAAAGATTATCTTCTTGGTAATAAGTGTACTTTAACTTCACCTTGCAAGTATGGCCACCAGTTGACTCTTTCTCAGCCACAGTCAGTACTCAAGAACTTTGGATTAGATGAGGAATCTGTGTCTGTCATCTTGACTAAATTACGTGCTACGTTGAATCCCAAACCAAAAGATGGAGAGACAACATCTACAGATATCAATGCCGTGAAAAAAGTGGAATGTCCTCCCACTGTATCAACATCAGCAAACCCATCTCGACCCCCAAGTGCGCCTGGAAGGGGTGGAAGTGCACGTGGAAGTGCTCATGGGCGTGGAAGTGCTCATGGGCGTGGAAGTGCTCATGGGCGTGGGCGTGGACGTGGAGGTGAACGAGGAAGAGGACATGTGAAAAAAGCCAGCTCAATTCCAAACCTGATGAGTTTATTCCCAACTGAAGAGACAATAACCAAGAAAAATCCGGAAAAATTTAAAACTGAGACATCAGCCAAGGAAGCTCCAGACAACGTGAAAACAGAGACAACAACCAATAAAGCTCCAGACATAGTTAAAACAGAAATCTGCATAAACAATATTATGGGAAGCTGCTCTGATGTCAAAAGTTGCTCAGGATATCATTTCAATATGCCTTACATGTGGCAGAAAAGAAATCCTGGTAAGGAAATCTGGGAATGCTTCTCAGACGAATGGAATAGTGTACTTGAAGAGAAGTACTGTAATGCACAGAATGAAAAGTGTGAAATCAGGTAAGATACCAAAATTCAAGGGATTAGAATGGGTTGGGTTGGGTTGGGTGGGATGGGCTTTTCACTGTACTAATGACACAACAAACCCATGTTTTTTCATTTTTACCGGTATCTCCAACGTGTGCAAAAAACAAACAAAGGGAGGTACTGTAATGAGTTTGGTATGTCTGTCTGTCTGATTGTGTATTTGTGTGTGTGTGTGTACTTGCATTACTAATATTGCAAGGACAAAAATACAGATATATACTAACTTTGAGGATGTTTTTATAGAAAAGAAAACATAATTCATATTTAATTTAACTTGCGCATATGTTTTGCATAGCTTAGGGTTAGTAGAGGGGTAAGGTATGGTATAGTTTAAATTTAACATTTCACAGGATGTTTGATGTCATTTCTACTTTGTTTGCATTTTTATTTAATTAAACTTGAATTAAAACGCAATCAGATATAGAATTGCAATTTAATTGAGTTTAATTAAACTTCAATTAAATTGCAACTCTCTATATATAGAGTCATGTTTTAATTCAAACATAACATTACTATATTAACAGTTAAATTGTATTAAAAGTTAATTCAATGTGTGTCGTCACAATGTAGGTTAGACGTGTATGCGTGTACATGGGTGTGTGTGTATGTTACACCACTGGTCACAAAGTACAAAGATATCATAGGTTAATGCACTACAGACTTTGTATATACCAGTAAGTGTCTGAAAACGATGCTAAAGACCTGATTAGTTTTGGATTGAAATTCGAGCATACTAATTTCTATAATATGTTCAATATTAATAATATAAACCTACATAGAAATTTGGTTCATAGATACTTATTGGTAATCCACAGGCATGATTAGTTTGATGTTGAAAAGCATGAATATTATTAGCCAATTTTTGATATTTCAAAAAATCATATTCAAATTGAACTTGTGATAGAGCTCTGGAGTGAAATCAAGTATTATAAACTTCAATAATGTTGTTCATCTCAAACTTAGAATTAATTTTTGATATGTCTTCAATACTCTAGGCACAGGTTCTTTTTAAGATTTCTTCGATATTTTTTTGTGCAAAAAATGGTTGTCAGACTTCTAAATTTCATCAAAATCAAAAAAGAATTGAAAAAAACTTTCAACCTATTATGTCTTCTTTTGTATCAAGTTTAAACCCAATCTGGGAAAATATCTTGGGGCAGAACCAGGCAGAAATCTTGCAAAAAACAAAATGGTCGCAATTAAGCTATTTTGGATCAAACTACAAATCAAAATGACATGCATCAAAACCCACCATGAGTCAATATTAAATTTTAACAAAGTCTTTTGAGACATGTGCGAGAAACTTTTGCATACATGTTCAAATGATTGGGGGGAGGGGGAAGAAATAGCTGCCAGTCAAAAGTGAACTAAATAAAATACAAATTGACATGCATATGTTCCATCATCACTTGCCTTTCTACAAATGTTGAAGTAAATAAGCCCAGGCATGTCTCAGAAATGGTGATGGACTCAAGAATTGAACCCCAAATATTCAATAGTATGGAATTAGTTCTGGGACCAACACCCAATATCAGTCATGCATGAGTCCTTTCAGACCCTGATATCAACCATATATCCAATTCATGTATTTAAAAGAGAAAAAAGTTACTTTTTCATGGAATAATTTCACAACACTAGATTAATTTTGCAGAAATTATTTTTAAACCAAAAATATTGATGGCTTATAATCTCTGTAAAACATTTTGATGTTATAGTTATTGTTGCAAACATTTTTTTTTAATATTATTGAAATTGAGCTAAATTCAAGGACATTATGACTAGGGTATTTAGTGTTTGCTCACTTCTCAAGTGTTTGCTTGAATTATATGCAAGGGTCCAGTCAGAATGCAGCGCTTTTCAGTGTGTCCCATCGCAACGTGCCTAAACAAGTTTGTACTTCTCTAAAATAAACAATGTTATTACTGTAGTATATAGCTGCTGCTTTAGGTATTCTTAGCAGAAGCCCAGCGTTAAATTTCCACTATATACTGTAATTTGCTTTAAGTTCATCTTAGTGACAAATTATCAAGGGGTGGTAAAATAGTGTAATTGTTTCCCAAAAATGTTGTTCAAATTATAAAATGATCAACTGAGTTCATTGGGGTCCTTGTAAACACTAGCCGTGCATAATAAAATTAAAATTATCAATCTTGGTAGATATCATACTTGTCCCTCTTAGCGCCCATGCCCTACTTTTGGGGCATTTCTATTTTTTAGGGTCAAGTGCCAAATTTTTTGAAATGAGACAAATTTGACTGTGTATTCATAAAATTTTATCTTTGAACATTTGACTTTTCTGAATACCAGTAATCAAATCAAGGTGTGGATATTGACTGCTATGAATATGTTGTGGTGTTACTAACTATGAAAGGTATAAAATAATTGTGTCCACATTGTTTACTTTTCAAAAATTGCTGATCACCAGTTTTTTAAAAACAATTATGCTGTTTTTGCCAAAATCAGTTTGCAACAGATCGTAGTTCAAGATTGATAATTGACTTCCTCATTGGTTTACATGAATGCATTCAGGAAGTTTTGAAGAATTGCGTTGGTACAACACAGCATTCAGACTTAACCTGTCAGGTTTTGAAGAATTGCGTTGGTACAACACAGCATTCAGACTTAACCTGTCAGGTTTTGAAGAATTGCGTTGGTACAACACAGCATTCAGACTTAACCTGTCAGGTTTTGAAGAATTGCGTTGGTACAACACAGCATTCAGACTTAACCTGTCAGGTTTTGAAGAATTGCGTTGGTACAACACAGCATTCAGACTTAACCTGTCAGGTTTTGAAGAATTGCGTTGGTACAACACAGCATTCAGACTTAACCCATCAGGTTTTGAAGAATTGCGTTGGTACAACACAGCATTCAGACTTAACCCATCAGGTTTTGAAGAATTGCGTTGGTACAACACAGCATTCAGACTTAACCCATCAGGTTTTGAAGAATTGTGTTGTTACAACACAGCATTCAGACTTAACCTGTCAGGTTTTGAAGAATTGCGTTGGTACAACACTGCATTCAGACTTAACCCATCAGGTTTTGAAGAATTGCGTTGGTACAACACAGCATTCAGACTTAACCCATCAGGTTTTGAAGAATTGCGTTGGTACAACACAGCATTCAGACTTAACCTGTCAGGTTTTGAAGAATTGCGTTGGTACAACACAGCATTCAGACTTAACCTGTCAGGTTTTGAAGAATTGCGTTGGTACAACACAGCATTCAGACTTACATGTAACCCATCAGGTTTTGAAGAATTGTGTTGTTACAACACAGCATTCAGACTTAACCCATCAGGTTTTGAAGAATTGTGTTGTTACAACACAGCATTCAGACTTAACCTGTCAGGTTTTGAAGAATTGCGTTGTTACAACACAGCATTCAGACTTAACCTGTCAGGTTTTGAAGAATTGCGTTGTTACAACACAGCATTCAGACTTAACCTGTCAGGTTTTGAAGAATTGCGTTGGTACATGTACAACACAGCATTCAGACTTAACCTGTCAGGTCAGAGGATATCATGACAGAAATTGCTTTGCATCATAAGTTTGTGTAAAATAAAACACCTTGACTGTTTTTCCACATTTATCATTGTCTGCTACAGTATATCTCAATTAACAGTAATATCAGCCTTCATTCTGCCATTTTTATTTCAGACTGGTAAATTGGTTTTTTAATAATTTTTTTTTAATTGAACATATTACTCCATTTATCCATCTTGTACGATAATACAGTAACTACCAGTCACATCTTATTTCCTGTACTGACATTTTCCTAGTAATTTATATTTGAAAAATTTTTTCATTCACATTGAAATGTTCCACATTGTTTACATTTCAAAAATTGTTGATCACATTTTTTTCTAAATAAATTATCCTGTTTTTGCCAAAATCAGTTTCCAACACCTTTACTTTCCCACGTTTTTTTTTTACAATTTCTGTAATTTTAGTGCAAAAATCAATGATTACACAAGTCCTTTTGCAATTTTATTTCTCCTGAAAAGACTAAAGAGCTCACTTAATCTTTAGCATGTTAAATTGTCATTTGTATATTTTTTTTAAGAGAGTGCTTGATGATTTTTGGAGCTGAGTACCCTCTGCGCCAAGTCGAACAAGTATATTACAAAAATACAAATGTATATTTACTTTTAATTTCAACTCTGATGTGTTTTCTAGTCTTGATGGGTCATCTAAAAATTTGATGGACTTTACCAAGATGCTGCTTGTTAACTTAGCTCAGAAGAAGGTGCTAACAGTACGGCGTTTGTCCACAAAAGCAGCTGTGAATGTCAGTTCCAAACTTGGAACTGACTGGTTATGGTATTGGAATGACAATGAGAATTGGCATCAATATGGACAGCAGGTGGGATTTAGTATTTACAGTACTGACTTACATGTATGTTTTGGACTTGGTATGCCCAATATCATTTCTTGTTTCCGGAACATGCCTAGAATGCGTTTTTTTAAACTTGTATAAAGGCAGGTCATATTGCATGACATATGCATATTGATTTGTGATGAAACTCAAAAACTTTGCAGATCAAATATTGTTGACCACAAATTTAGCAGCGCTTATCAGCAAGTTTCATTTTCAAGTATAATGCCAACTGAACTTTAGTTTGATCTTTGCTCTCGGGCATTACCGGTAATACATACCATGATGTAAGATGTTTTAATTGATTATAAAACGAATACTCATAACAGATAACTGACTGGCAAAATATGTGTTATAAAGTTATTAACAAAATATAAATGTACAATATCCTAATTTTCTAATATTGGATAATAATTTTGAAAAAAATGTTATTAACAACTTCAGAACTCTGGATAAGCTGGTTACTACATTGTGCATCACAAAAATTGCAGAATTATGTTTATCTATGATCTTTGTTTAATATGCTATATTTAATAATACATCAAATTTCCATGCCTTTGATTACTTCTTTCTTATACAGCATTACAGATTGTTCCCATAATGTGCATCACAGTAGAGATATATCAGCCAACAGGATGCTTGTGTTAATAACCTTATTTTATGTTTTTGTATTTCTAATTTTAGGGAGGTATTGGTTCAGCTACCATACGAAGCAATGATATTGAGAGATCTTACCAAGCGTTTCTTAAAAAAGACTCCACAGTGGAACCAACTCTGCAGTTCTCTGTTGGTCTGGAAAATGAGTATGTCATCAACTTTAATCAAATGATACAAACCAATCAGAATACTTCAAAAAAGAGACCAATCAGAAGACGACCAAAATATGTCTCATCAGACGATGTGAAGACAATCAAAGATGAGTAAGTACATACCTAGATATGCTACATTTGTATGTATACCAGTTCCCGTGGTAATATAGTATCTACCAGTCACAATGCACTGTGCCCATTCATGTGGTAATACAGTAATTACAAGTCACAATGTACTGTGTCTATTCATGTGGTAATATAGTAACTCCCAGTCACAATGCACTGTGCCAATTCATATTGTAATACAGTAACTACCAGTCACAATGCACTGTGCCTATTCATATTGTAATACAGTAACTACCAGTCACGATGCACTGTGCCTATTCATGTGGTAATACAGTAACTACCAGTCACAATGCACTGTGCCCATTCATCTGGTAATATAGTAACTACCAGTCACAATGCACTGTGCCCATTCATGTGGTAATACAGTAACTACCAGTCACAATGCACTGTGTCTATTCATGTAGTAATACAGTAACTACCAGTCACAATGCATTGTGCCCATTCATCTGGTAATACAGTAACTACCAGTCACAATGCACTGTGTCAATTCATGTGGTGATACAGTAACTACCAGTCACAATGCACTGTGCCTGTTCATGTGGTAATACAGTAACTACCAGGCACAATGCACTGTGCCCATTCATGTGGTAATACAGTAACTACCAGGCACAATGCACTGTGCCCATTCATGTGGTAATACAGTAACTACCAGTCACAATGCACTGTGCCCATTCATGTGGTAATACAGTAACTACCAGTCACAATGCACTGTGCCCATTCATGTGGTAATACAGTAACTACTAGTCACAATGCACTGTGCCCATTCATGTGGTAATACAGTAACTACCAGTCACAATGCACTGTGCCCATTCATATTGTAATACAGTAACTACCAGTCACAATGCACTGTGCCCATTCATGTGGTAATACAGTAACTACCAGTCACAATGCACTGTGCCCATTCATGTGGTAATACAGTAACTACCAGTCACAATGCACTATGCTCGTTCATGTGGTAATACAGTAACTACCAGTCACAATGCACTGTGCCCATTCATATTGTAATACAGTAACTACCAGTCACAATGCACTGTGCCTATTCATGTGGTAATACACAGTAACTACCAGTCACAATGCACTGTGCCCATTCATGTGGTAATACAGTAACTACCAGTCACAATGCACTATGCTCGTTCATGTGGTAATACACAGTAACTACCAGTCACAATGCACTATGCTCGTTCATGTGGTAATACAGTAACTACCAGTCACAATGCACTGTGCCCATTCATATTGTAATACAGTAACTACCAGTCACAATGCACTGTGCCCATTCATGTGGTAATACAGTAACTACCAGGCACTTTGCACTGCCACTGGTTGTGGTAATACAGTAACTAACAATCATATTGTACTTTTTCTTTAATGGTCATGAATTGTGAATTAAGATATTTAAACTTGGTACTATTAAAAATATTGTTTAATTAATACAGAAAGAAAGCAGGAAAAAAGAAGGAAAAGAAAAAGAAACAAAGCGGTATCCCGGATATAACATCTGAGACCATTCCTAAACACTGGGACAGCTCTGCGGTTGACAAAGGAGAGTACAGCATAGTGATGCTTAGTGAGAGTGGCAATACTAAGGCTGAGCATCAAGAAGTCGCTTCCCTGTTTCACAAAACCATGCCGGATGATCTAATTGTGTCAATTGAAAGGGTCCAAGCAATCAATCACTGGAAATTTTTATATGGGTAAGGTACTAAATAGGCTGCTATTTTGTTGTTAGAATTCATCAAATATGGGTTGAATAGAGTTGTCATGGTTACTTATTTCAAGGAATGATTCATTTAGTAGAATTGTCACATTCAATGCCACCTATTGGCATTGTTTAACATTGACTATAATTTAATGGAATTGTCACATTGAATATTGTTTAGTCAAATTGTCACACTGAGTGTCATTTATCGCATTTGTTATGTCCAAGGCAGTGGCGTATTAAAAACTGCCACTTCTACGTGACACTTCTAAATAAGTTTTTATTAGCCTTCGCAGACGCAGTCTGACGAAGGCTTCTAGATTGGCTTTTGTCCATTCGTTCGTGCGTGCATTCGTCGTTTACTTGTAAAAATGCCGAAATTTGCCAGAAAATCCGAGATTTAACAACATCTCCCAAGAGAACTGGCACAACGTATTGCGCATGCGCCAGTCTAACCGCTGAGAAAATCGGCGTCGTTTTCGTCTGAGGATATTGTATTTCGGGACTGTATCTTTCTTTGCACAAGGCTTATATAGATTAAATTCTATCTTGTCAGTTGCAAAGGTAAGTAACTGTGCTTATGGTATTTATTATGTACTTTGATTTATCCTTTTGTGTCCTGACTTTGGTGAGAAACTAGCGATCGCGCAGTGCTGGTTACACTTTGCCAGAAAAAAACAGTCCTGCTATTATTGTAAGAACTGGTTATGAAACGTGTAAATCGAAAGTTTATCTCGTCATGTAGGAGGCTTGGGAATTACGTTTGGCATATAAAATACTGGAATAATAAAAACGTAAAAGTTTAGAACACGCTGATCGTGATTCTGTTATGCACGATTGCTATTTCCTGTGTTCATTGGTTTCGTCACGACATATTAGACTAGAATTATCGAAAAAACACAAGTTAAGTTTGGCCAACCATGACTGCTTGAAAGCAATGATGGAATTGAGAAGTACTGTAATTCAATATCAATGAATCTATCATCACTTTTAAATTACCTTTGAAGTAAATATGATACCCGAGTGCGTTACTACACTTGTGACAGGAGACCTCCATGTTGGGACCTACCGGTGTTGAAGTTTATCAGTAAATCGAACCTCTGTCAACAGAGACACATTTTCCCAATCAGCTATTTATTTCACGGCGGCCATGTTTTTTATTGTTGACATTGTGCTATTAAGGGATATGTGAAACAATATTAGGGAGGGGGTCAAATTCACGTAATCCTCAATTTTAATGATGTTGACTTAATAGTCAATATGTTAATTAGTATGCAAATTAGCAGCCATTCTGAGACAATTTTCTAGAATGAACACTGCAATCCAGTTCAAAGGAAATTTGACATACACTTAGGTTACATTATCACTACCTCTGCTGATTAGTTTTTTATGCACTTCTATCTGCTTTTATATTAAATGTATTATTTTTTTTGTATTTTTCTCAATAGTATTTTTTTATTTCTTTTGATATCTTGGCATCCATTTGGTTCAGCTCAAGTGAAATTTTCTGCATATCCCTGGTCAGATTTTAATGACATTGAAAACACAAGTACTCTGGCTTTTTTCACATTCTTAATATTTTATTTTTGCAGAATTCCGTGAATATTAATTTGACGACTTTGTAGAGTGTAAACTGGTGAATTAGTTCATCCTTGATTTTGGTAGAACATGTTTAAAATAGTATATAGTGTGAACTGCAATTTCTTTCTTGCTGGTATAAATTTATTAAGTAATATTTTTTCGTACTAAAAAGACTCAAATATCTTTTTTAATTAAATCTAACAGCCAATGGGAGCACACATATGCTACAACCTCTGCTTACTTTGAACTAAATGTTTTTTTGTTTGTTTTTTTCAGGTGCAGAGCCAGAATTTTTTTCTCAGAAAGCAAAGCCACTGGAACTGCATCTATTACAAAAACATACTGGTACTATTTGCTGCGTGTCTGACAATTGTATAAAGTTTCGCAAGTTCTCTTTTTTTACTTTGAGAAGTTCTGTCAACCAAAGCATAAATATGTGTTTCTCTGTGCATAAAATTTCACACGATTTGTTAATATTAATGTATTGATAATATTTTTCTGGATTTTTGCACTTTATTTGTATCATTGTCGTATGAGAAGTAATCTTGTCTTTGTTAGAGATATTGAAACTAATCCAGGGCCACAAACTAGTTTATCCAAACAGACACAACACTGACTCTACATATTTGTAGATCTGATTAGTATACTTCTTTGTCATTTTACCTGGTTTGGTGCTATCTGGTTTCCTTGCTGAGAATAATGCTGACCTGGATAGAGAGTGCTATAAACTTGAAAATGCCATAGAAATCACGTTTGCCAATTTATGTCCATGCAACTTTAGAATGACAACTAGCGAAGGTTGTGTCATTCATGACTTGTCAGTTCTCCTCAGCACGCACACAGTCTGACCTATGTGTACTAGTATCTCACACATGCTTAGAATCAAAGTCAACCTACATATACATCAGACATTATGTCGCACATGTGCACATGCATTTTTTCCATGATCCAATTCAAGATGACTGAATGGAAGACATTTTAAGATCAAAAATGAATACAGACAATGGAACCTCAATTAACATGATTTAAATTTCGAATCAATTTCAAAATAGCCAACTGGCCTTAAAAAATTAGAAAAATTTTACTATCAAAATAAAACTTGATATTAACAGAGGTACATTACTTGAAGTTTGCAACTCGCATAGTACTGTATGGTGACAACATGCCAAGATCCCGTTCAAGTCTCATCTCGTAGATAGCAAGACTGATGCCACAATAAAACGTGTTACCACATTCATAGTGAAAAAATGTAATACATTGAAAATGTACAGAAAATATAGTTATCGTAATCCGTTATATCGTGAGCACCTATTTTTATCCACCTGGACATCCCGGTATCCTAGTTACCTCGGGCATGCGCATTCGTTGGAACACTTATGCGAGGGCAAGATTGAAACGAGATCTTGGTATCATGTCACCGGAGTTGCAAACCCCAAGTAATGTACCTCTGATATTAACTAGATACACATATCTTGGTATTCTACTAACATCAGTCAGAAAATTTGTGTAAGCTAAAATAGTATTAGCAGAAAAAACTGCTAAATAAAAAATAAATAATATAGTACTACTCACTACAAAAAGCAGAACAAATTAACCTATTTAGAATACAGAGCAGACAACAATGCCGTAGTCTTATTTCAATATTGAAATTCATTATTGCCAATGAACCATTTTTTTATGTCACTTTTAGTATTGAATACTAAAAACATTGTATTTATATCCATGGTACATCTTTATCAGTGATGTTATCTGACAATACAATGACGTTACAGATGCACATGTATTTGCTTGATGATCAGATTCAAGATGCCCGAATGGTGGCCATTTTAATGTTAAAATTCATCCAAATCAAGAATTGTTGTCATTCTGGACCTAGATCTCCGATATAAATGGGCAGCTATTGTCCATCTTGGTACATACAATAAACAGATAAATATATATATATATAACGAGACAATAATGGTTTTTTTTCAAATCAGACTTGAATGCAAATGCTGTTCTCAGACCATGTCTCTGACATACATGTACATTGACATACGTGTTTACTATTTAACTAACAGGGACTATGTCATATCATTGTCAATGACTTGTTTTGATTATTTTTTCATAGACGATACCAAACAATGTGTGGTAAGGCTACAGATGGTGATGTTAATGTTTACCATCTATTCCATGGAACAGAAGAACGATATCTTGATGTCATCTGTCGTCAAAACTTTGACTGGAGGTTGAGTGGTTCAAGAGTGGGTACTCTATTTGGTAAAGGCAGTTACTTCTCTAAAACTGCCAAGTATTCTGACAGCTACACTGAAAAAAAAGATATGTACCGTAAAATGTTTCTGGCTAGATGTTTGGTTGGGGAGTATGCCCAGGGAAAGCCAGAGCTGGTCAGACCCCCTCCAAAAAACCCAAACGACCCCTTAGGTGAACTTTATGATACCTGTGTCAATAATATGAAAGATCCAAATATTTTTGTGATATTTGATATTACTCAGATTTATCCCGAGTATATTATAACATATATGAAACAAGAAGATTTAGGATAATCTCCTAAATTGCATGTAAAAAAAACTTCCTAATAATTACATTTCTCAATTCTGCATCTATACATTAATGTATAAAATGCCTAATAATTACATTTCTCAATTCTGCATCTATACATTAATGTATAAAATGCCTAATAATTACATTTCTCAATTCTGCATCTACTGTAAAGGGGGAAATTATTCACTGGGTTTTAATTTAGCTTATTTCGCTGACTGGAAAATGCGCTAAATTAAAACCCAGTGAATATGTAAAATTTAGCATAGAACACATTATCTAAATGACAAAACTGTGAATTTAAAACTCACTGAATATGCCTGAAATGGTAAATCAGTGAAATTTAAACCCAGTGAAAATTAGTCATTTTACAGTATACATTAATGTATAAAATGCCTAATAATTACATTTCTCAAATCTGCATCTATACATTAATGTATAAAATGCCTAATAATTACATTTCTCAATTCTGCATCTATACATTAATGTATAAAATGCCTAATAATTACATTTCTCAATTCTGCATCTATACATTAATGTATAAAATGCAGGCTTACTAGATTCATTTGTTAGCAGCTTGATGACTTAACATGGAACAAGAAATTTTAGAAGGTTCAGGTTTTTAAAAAAAAAATGAAAACCAAAAAAAGTGACTTTTATGTTTTTTGGACACGATAGTATTTTTAAAGCTATTCACATCTATGTGTTTAGACAATTACTTATAGCTTGATTGATAGGAATACATCTGTTTCATTATGAAGCAATTTAGTCAGTAAATAATCTTCAACCAGTCATTGGTAGCATAGTGGTTGTTGCATCAGACTCGTGATCTGTAGACCCAAGTTCAAATCCTACCTTAGGCTGAACACCAAAAAAGGGTCAGCCTCTGGGTGAGCGTGCCACAGACTCAATGGAAAGGCTGATTCTGATTGCCTCTGATAGAGAGATGGTCACACAGCCCTGTTATGTAGTCCCAAACATGAATATGGCTTCTGTGGCAAAAATGTGTCAGCACTCGCACTAGGTATTCAATGTCTCAAACAAGAATGTTTTAAAAAAAATATTCAATTTCTCGAATCTTCTTATAGTGAAAGTTTATTTCTGAACGCTGTTATTTTTTCTTTCATGCATATAAACAAATTTTTATGCATTTTTGACTCCCGTGTGCGAAGCACAGAAAGGAAGTCTTTGCAGTTAGTGTGTCTGTATGTGTGTGTGTGTGTGTGTGTGTGTGTGTGTGTATGTATGTGTGTCCGTCTGTTCCACTGATATCTCAAGAACCATACATCAGTTTTTGATGAAACTTGGTGCATAGATGCTCTGGGCCAATGCGCAGATTTGATTAGGTTTTGGTAAAAATCCATGCATATTAATTACCTATTTTGCATGATAATTAGCTGATTTTTGGCTGTTTCATGACTGTTCCACTGATATCTAAAGAACCACTCATTGGATTTTGATGAAACTTGGCACACAGATGATCCAAACTAATGCGCAGATTTGATTAGTTTTGGGTAAAAATCTGTGCAATATTAATTACCTAATTTGCATAATGATTAATCAATTTTCGGCTTTTCCACTGATATCTCAAGTACTAATCATCACATTTCAATAAAACTTGGTACATAGATGTCATAGGACACTGCACAAACCTGAAAGTTTTTAGGGTAATATCAGTAGATATTAATTACCTAATTAGCATAATTAATTAATTTTCAGCTTTTGATATTTCAAGTAGTAATTGTCACATTTCAATGAAACTTGGTACATAGATGTCATAGGACACTGCACAGACCTGATAGTTTTTAGGGTAATATTGATGTATTTCTCAAAAAAAAAAATATATATTCAAGTTATTTTAAATCCTGTTACACCACTCTTGATATGGGTGGCATCAATGGGTGGTATATTGAGTTATCTCAAGTCCTGTTACACCACTCTTGATATGGGTGGTATCAACAGGTGGTGTATTGAGTTATTGCAAGTCCTGTTACACCACTCTTGATAATGGGTGGCATCAATGGGTGGTATATTGAGTTATCTAAAGTCCTGTTACACCACTCTTGATATGGGTGGTATCAATGGGTGGTATATTGAGTTATCTTAAATCCTGTTACACCACTCCTGATATGGGTGGTATCAATGGGTGGTATATTGAGTTATCTCAAGTCCTGTTACACCACTCTTGATATGGGTGGTATCAACAGGTGGTGTATTGAGTTATTGCAAGTCCTGTTACACCACTCTTGATATGGGTGGCATCAATGGGTGGTATATTGAGTTATCTTAAATCCTGTTACACCACTCCTGATATGGGTGGTATCAATGGGTGGTATATTGAGTTTTCTCAAGTCCTGTTACACCACTCTTGATATGGGTGGTATCAATGGGTGGTATATTGAGTTATCTTAAATCCTGTTACACCACTCCTGATATGGGTGGTATCAATGGGTGGTATATTGAGTTATCGCAAGTCCTGTTACACCACTCTTAATATGGGTGGCATCAATGGGTGGTATATTGAGTTATCTCAAGTTCTGTTACACCACTCTTGATATAGGTGGTATCAACAGGTGGTGTATTGAGTTATTGCAAGTCCTGTTACACCACTCTTGATATGGGTGGCATCAATGGGTGGTATATTGAGTTATCTCAAGTCCTGTTACACCACTCTTGATATGGGTGGTATCAATGGGTGGTATATTGAGTTATCTCAAGTCCTGTTACACCACTCTTGATATGGGTGGTATCAACAGGTGGTGTATTGAGTTATCTTAAATCCTGTTACACCACTCCTGATATGGGTGGTATCAATGGGTGGTATATTGAGTTATCGCAAGTCCTGTTACACCACTCTTAATATGGGTGGCATCAATGGGTGGTATATTGAGTTATCTCAAGTTCTGTTACACCACTCTTGATATAGGTGGTATCAACAGGTGGTGTATTGAGTTATTGCAAGTCCTGTTACACCACTCTTGATATGGGTGGCATCAATGGGTGGTATATTGAGTTATCTCAAGTCCTGTTACACCACTCTTGATATGGGTGGTATCAATGGGTGGTATATTGAGTTATCTCAAGTCCTGTTACACCACTCTTGATATGGGTGGTATCAACAGGTGGTGTATTGAGTTATCTTAAATCCTGTTACACCACTCCTGATATGGGTGGTATCAATGGGTGGTATATTGAGTTATCGCAAGTCCTGTTACACCACTCTTGATATGGGTGGTATCAATGGGTGGTGTAATGAGTTATCTGAAGTCCTGTTACACCATCCCTGATATGGGTGGTATCAATGGGTGGTGTAGTGAGTTATCGCAAGTCCTGTTACACCACTCTTGATATGGGTGGTATCAATGGGTGGTATATTGAGTTATCGCAAGTCCTGTTACACCACTCTTGATATGGGTGGTATCAATGGGTGGTGTAATGAGTTATCTGAAGTCCTGTTACACCACCCCTGATATGGGTGGTATCAATTGGTGGTATATTGAGTTATCGCAAGTCCTGTTACACCACTCTTGATATGGATGGTATCAATGGGTGGTGTAATGAGTTATCGCAAGTCCTGTTACACCACTCTTGATATGGGTGGCATCAATGGGTGGTATATTGAGTTATCGCAAGTCCTGTTACACCACTCTTGATATGGATGGTATCAATGGGTGGTATATTGAGTTATCGCAAGTCCTGTTACACCACTCTTGATATGGATGGTATCAATGGGTGGTGTAATGAGTTATCGCAAGTCCTGTTACACCACTCTTGATATGGGTGGTATCAATGGGTGGTATATTGAGTTATCTCAAGTTCTGTTACACCACTCTTGATATAGGTGGTATCAATGGGTGGTATATTGAGTTATCTCAAGTCCTGTTACACCACTCCTGATATGGGTGGTATCAATGGGTAGTATATTGAGTTATCTCAAGTCCTGTTATACCACTCTTGATATGGGTGGTATCAATGGGTGGTATATTGACTTATCGCAAGTCCTGTTACACCACTCTTGATATGGGTGGTATCAATGGGTGGTATATTGAGTTATCTCAAGTCCTGTTATACCACTCTTGATATGGGTGGTATCAATGGGTGGTATATTGAGTTATCGCAAGTCCTGTTACACCACTCTTGATATGGGTGGTATCAATGGGTGGTGTAATGAGTTATCTGAAGTCCTGTTACACCACTCTTAATATGGGTGGCATCAATGGGTGGTATATTGAGTTATCTCAAGTCCTGTTACACCACTCTTGATATGGGTGGTATCAATGGGTGGTATATTGAGTTATCTCAAGTCCTGTTACACCACTCTTGATATGGGTGGTATCAACAGGTGGTGTATTGAGTTATCTCAAGTCCTGTTATACCACTCTTGATATGGGTGGTATCAATGGGTGGTATATTGAGTTATCTCAAGTCCTGTTATACCACTCTTGATATGGGTGGCGTCAATGGGTGGTATATTGAGTTATCTCAAGTTCTGTTACACCACTCTTGATATAGGTGGTATCAACAGGTGGTGTATTGAGTTATTGCAAGTCCTGTTACACCACTCTTGATATGGGTGGCATCAATGGGTGGTATATTGAGTTATCTCAAGTCCTGTTACACCACTCTTGATATGGGTGGTATCAATGGGTGGTATATTGAGTTATCTCAAGTCCTGTTACACCACTCTTGATATGGGTGGTATCAAGAGGTGGTGTATTGAGTTATCTTAAATCCTGTTACACCACTCCTGATATGGGTGGTATCAATGGGTGGTATATTGAGTTATCGCAAGTCCTGTTACACCACTCTTGATATGGGTGGTATCAATGGGTGGTGTAATGAGTTATCTGAAGTCCTGTTACACCACCCCTGATATGGGTGGTATCAATTGGTGGTATATTGAGTTATCGCAAGTCCTGTTACACCACTCTTGATATGGATGGTATCAATGGGTGGTGTAATGAGTTATCGCAAGTCCTGTTACACCACTCTTGATATGGGTGGCATCAATGGGTCGTATATTGAGTTATCGCAAGTCCTGTTACACCACTCTTGATATGGATGGTATCAATGGGTGGTATATTGAGTTATCGCAAGTCCTGTTACACCACTCTTGATATGGATGGTATCAATGGGTGGTGTAATGAGTTATCGCAAGTCCTGTTACACCACTCTTGATATGGGTGGTATCAATGGGTGGTATATTGAGTTATCTCAAGTTCTGTTACACCACTCTTGATATAGGTGGTATCAATGGGTGGTATATTGAGTTATCTCAAGTCCTGTTACACCACTCCTGATATGGGTGGTATCAATGGGTAGTATATTGAGTTATCTCAAGTCCTGTTATACCACTCTTGATATGGGTGGTATCAATGGGTGGTATATTGACTTATCGCAAGTCCTGTTACACCACTCTTGATATGGGTGGTATCAATGGGTGGTATATTGAGTTATCTCAAGTCCTGTTATACCACTCTTGATATGGGTGGTATCAATGGGTGGTATATTGAGTTATCGCAAGTCCTGTTACACCACTCTTGATATGGGTGGTATCAATGGGTGGTGTAATGAGTTATCTGAAGTCCTGTTACACCACTCTTAATATGGGTGGCATCAATGGGTGGTATATTGAGTTATCTCAAGTCCTGTTACACCACTCTTGATATGGGTGGTATCAATGGGTGGTATATTGAGTTATCTCAAGTCCTGTTACACCACTCTTGATATGGGTGGTATCAACAGGTGGTGTATTGAGTTATCTCAAGTCCTGTTATACCACTCTTGATATGGGTGGTATCAATGGGTGGTATATTGAGTTATCTCAAGTCCTGTTATACCACTCTTGATATGGGTGGCGTCAATGGGTGGTATATTGAGTTATCTCAAGTCCTGTTACACCACTCTTGATATGGGTGGCATCAATGGGTGGTATATTGAGTTATCTCAAGTCCTGTTACACCACTCTTGTTATGGCTGGCATCAACAGATGGTATATTGCGTTTTCTCAAGTCCTGTTACACCACTCTTCACTTATACGACAACAGCAGAGGAGTATTGACAACAATGGTCAATATGGCCATAGTGCTGACAACAATGGGACTGAACAATGGTCAATATGGGTGTAGTACTGACAACACAATGGTCAATATGGCTGTAGTACAAACAACACAATGGTCAATGTGGCTGTAGTACTAACAACACAATGGTCAATATGGCTGTAGTACTGACAAAATGGTCAATGTGGCTGTAGTACTAACAACACAATGGTCAATATGGCTGTGGGACTGAACAATGGTCAATATGGCTGTAGTACTAACAACACAATGGTCAATATGACAGTGGTACTAACAACACAATGGTCAATATGGCTGTGGTACTAACAACACAATGGTCAATATGGCTGTAGTACTAACAACACAATGGTCAATATGGCTGTGGGACTGAACAGTGGTCAATATGGCTAGTACTAACAACACAATGGTGAACATGGCAGTGGTACTAACAACACAATGGTGAATATGGCTGTGGTACTAACAACACAATGGTCAATATGGCTGTAGTACTAACAACAATGATCAATATGGCTGTGGTACTAACAACACAATGGTCAATATGGCTGTGGTACTAACAACACAATGGCCAATATGGCAGTGGTACTAACAACACAATGGTCAATATGGCTGTAGTACTAACAACAATGGTCAATATGGCTGTGGTACTAACAACACAATGGTCATTATGGCTGTAGTACTAACAACAATGGTCAATATGGCTGTGGTACTAACAACACAATGGTCAATATGGCTGTGGTACCAACAACACAATGGTCAATGTGGCTGTGGTACTAACACAATGGTCAATATGGCTGTAGTACTAACAACACAATGGTCAATATGGCTGTAGTACTAACAACAATGGTCAATATGGCTGTGGTACTAACAACACAATGGTCAATATGGCTGTGGTACTAACAACACAATGGTCAATATGGCTGTGGTACTAACAACACAATGGTCAATATGGCTGTAGTACTAACAACAATGGTCAATATGGCTGTGGTACTAAAGACACAATGGTCAATATGGCTGTGGTACTAACAACACAATGATCAATATGGCAGTGGTACTAACAACACAATGGTCAATATGGCTGTAGTACTAACAACACAATGGTCAATATGGCTGTAGTACTAACAACACAATGGTCAATATGGCTGTGGTACTAACAACACAATGGCCAATATGGCAGTGGTACTAACAACACAATGGTCAATATGGCTGTAGTACTAACAACAATGGTCAATATGGCTGTGGTACTAACAACACAATGGTCAATATGGCTGTAGTACTTACAACAATGGTCAATATGGCTGTGGTACTAACAACACAATGGTCAATATGGCTGTGGTACCAACAGCACAATGGTCAATATGGCTGTGGTACTAACAACACAATGGTCAATATGGCTGTAGTACTAACAACACAATGGTCAATATGGCTGTAGTACTAACAACAATGGTCAATATGGCTGTGGTACTAACAACACAATGGTCAATATGGCTGTGGTACTAACAACACAATGGTCAATATGGCTGTGGTACTAACAACACAATGGTCAATATGGCTGTAGTACTAACAACAATGGTCAATATGGCTGTGGTACTAACGACACAATGGTCAATATGGCTGTAGTACTAACAACACAATGATCAATATGGCAGTGGTACTAACAACACAATGGTCAATATGGCTGTAGTACTAACAACACAATGGTCAATATGGCTGTAGTACTAACAACACAATGGTCAATATGGCTGTAGTACTAACAACACAATGGTCAATATGGCAGTGGTACTAACAACACAATGGTCAATATGGCTGTAGTACTGACAACACAATGGTCAATATGGCAGTGGTACTGACAACACGATGGTCAATTCAACTGTTGTACTGACAACACAATAGTCAATATGGTTGTAGTACTGACAGCACTATGGTCAATATGGCTGTTGCACAAACACGATGGTCAATGCAAATTAACTATCTGTTGGTAATATAGTATTTTTAGTCCCTGTTCGAACGCAGTTTTGACCTTTGTGTGTGCGTGCATGCATGTGTGTTCCGCCGGACCTGTATCTTAGAAATGCCTGAACCAATCACAATCAAACTTCGCACTTACATCATACATGATATTATATATATGCACATCAATTTTTTTCACGATCTGATCCACGATGGCCAAATGGTGGCCATTTTTGTTCTAAAAAATCATCAAAATCAAGAATTTATGGATGGTTTTTGTTTAAACTAGGTGCATACATTTGACATTATGGGACCTTGATGCACGTCATTCTATTTTTTAGATCTGATTTAAAATGGTGACTGGTGTCCATTTTATTTTTATGAATGCAGTTCTAGTGCCATATCTCTGACATGCTTTGACTGATTATGTTCAAATTTTATATATTCATTGTATGTCATGACATAGTTATATTGGTTTGACTATCTGATTCTAAATGGCAGCTATTTTTGTGCTAAAAAATATATATTCGTTTTACATCACGTTATAGATATATAAATGTATTCAAAATGGCCGAATGGTGGCCATTTTGTTTTAATTAATGCTGTTCCAGAGTACTCGTTTGACGATCAGATACAAGATGTCGATCATTTTAATGTTAAAAAATCATCATAATCAAGCATCATCTTCTGGATCCATACTGACATGTTCATGTTCCAACTATATTACTATAAACAAAACTATATATCTAACTGTGCCATGCATGGCTTGTGTTATGTAACTTGGAATAGGCTGTTTTATAGATCATTTGAAAATTACCTGAAATAATTATTGTTCACATTGGTTATGTATTTGTTGATTTTAATGGAGAACCATCTTAACTACCCCGGTACTTCTCAAACACTGTTGGACATTGACTGTATTTCTTGCACTATTATTTCAGAAATAATCAGATACATCGCTTTGACTCAAATGTTTGATTATAATTTCATGGTTCACGAATGTAAAAGGTATCTAACTATCAGCTAGATTTTGTAAAGATTATACTTGGATTATAACGCTGTCAGACCTTGTATGTTGTCAATTCTTTTAAGATAATAGTGGGATGTGTGAACAACTGTGATGCCCTCAAGTATGTTACATAAAGATGCCCTCTAGTGTGTTACATGAACAACTGTGATGCCCTCTAGTGTGTTACATAAAGATGCCCTCTAGTGTGTTACATGAACAACTGTGATGCCCTCTAGTGTGTTACATAAACACCTATGATGCCCTCTAGTGTGTTACATGAACAACTGTGATGCCCTCTAGTGTGTTACATAAACACCTATGATGCCCTCTAGTGTGTTACATGAACAACTGTGATGCCCTCTAGTGTGTTACATAAAGATGCCCTCTAGTGTGTTACATGAACAACTGTGATGCCCTCTAGTGTGTTCCATAAACACCTATGATGTCCTCTAGTGTGTTACATGAACAACTGTGATGCCCTCTAGTGTGTTACATAAACACCTATGATGCCCTTCAGCAGTGTTACATAAACACCTATGTTGCCCTCTCGTGTGTTACATAAACACCTATGATGCCCTCCAGCAGTGTTACCTAAACACCTATGTTGCCCTCTTGTGTGTTACATAAACACCTATGATGCCCTCTAGTGTGTTACATGAACAACTGTGATGCCCTCTAGTGTGTTACATAAACACCTATGATGCCCTCTAGTGTGTTACATAAACACCTGTGATGCCCTCTAGTGTGTTACATAAACACCTATGATGCCCTCTAGTGTGTTACATGAACAACTGTGATGCCCTCTAGTGTGTTACATAAAGATGCCCTCTAGTGTGTTACATGAACAACTGTGATGCCCTCTAGTGTGTTACATAAACACCTATGATGCCCTCTAGTGTGTTACATGAACAACTGTGATGCCCTCTAGTGTGTTACATAAACACCTATGATGCCCTTCAGCAGTATTACATAAACACCTATGTTGCCCTCTAGTGTGTTACATAAACGCCTATGATGCCCTCTAGTGTGTTATATAAACACCTATGATGCCATCTAGTGTGTTACATAAACACCTGCGATGCCCTCTAGTGTGTTACATAAACACCTGTGATGCCATCTAGTGTGTTACATAAACACCTGTGATGCCCTCTAGTGTGTTACATAAACACCTGTGATGCCCTCTAGTGTGTTACATAAACACCTATGATGCCCTCTAGTGTGTTACATAAACACCTGTAATGCCCTCTAGTGTGTTACATAAACACCTGTGGTGCCCTCTAGTGTGTTACATAAACACCTGTGATTCCCTATAGTGTGTTACATAAACACCTATGATGATGCCCTCTAGTGTGTTACATAAACATCTGTGATGCCCTCTAGTGTGTTACATAAACACCTATGATGCCCTCTAGTGTGTTACATAAACACCTGTGATGCCCTCTAGTGTGTTACATAAATACCTATGATGCCCTTTAGTGTGTTACATAAATACTTGTGATGCCCTCTAGTGTGTTACATAAACACCTATGGTGCCCTCTAGTGTGTTACATAAACACCTGTCATGCCGTCTAGTGTGTTACATAAACACCTATGATACCCTCTAGTGTGTTACATGAACAACTGTGATGCCCTCTAGTGTGTTACATAAACACCTATGATGCCCTTCAGCAGTGTTACATAAACACCTATGTTGCCCTCTCGTGTGTTACATAAACACCTATGATGCCCTCCAGCAGTGTTACATAAACACCTATGTTGCCCTCTTGTGTGTTACATAAACACCTATGATGCCCTCTAGTGTGTTACATAAACACCTGTGATGCCCTCTAGTGTGTTACATAAACACCTATGGTGCCCTCTAGTGTGTTACATAAACACCTATGATGCCCTCTAGTGTGTTACATAAACACCTGTGATGCCCTCTAGTGTGTTACATAACACCTATGATGCCCTCTAGTGTGTTACATAAACACCTGTGATGCCCTCTAGTGTGTTACATAAACACCTATGGTGCCCTCTAGTGTGTTACATAAACACCTATGATGCCCTCTAGTGTGTTATATAAACACCTATGATGCCCTCTAGTGTGTTACATAAACACCTATGGTGCCCTCTAGTGTGTTACATAAACGCCTATGATGCCCTCTAGTGTGTTATATAAACACATATGATGCCATCTAGTGTGTTACATAAACACCTGCGATGCCCTCTAGTGTGTTACATAAACACCTGTGATGCCATCTAGTGTGTTACATAAACACCTGTGATGCCCTCTAGTGTGTTACATAAACACCTGTGATGCCCTCTAGTGTGTTACATAAACACCTATGATGCCCTCTAGTGTGTTACATAAACACCTGTGATGCCCTCTAGTGTGTTACATAAACACCTGTGGTGCCCTCTAGTGTGTTACATAAACACCTGTGATTCCCTATAGTGTGTTACATAAACACCTATGATGATGCCCTCTAGTGTGTTACATAAACATCTGTGATGCCCTCTAGTGTGTTACATAAACACCTATGATGCCCTCTAGTGTGTTACATAAACACCTGTGATGCCCTCTAGTGTGTTACATAAATACCTATGATGCCCTTTAGTGTGTTACATAAATACCTGTGATGCCCTCTAGTGTGTTACATAAACACCTATGGTGCCCTCTAGTGTGTTACATAAACACCTGTCATGCCGTCTAGTGTGTTACATAAACACCTATGATGCCCTCTAGTGTGTTACATGAACAACTGTGATGCCCTCTAGTGTGTTACATAAACACCTATGATGCCCTTCAGCAGTGTTACATAAACACCTATGTTGCCCTCTCGTGTGTTACATAAACACCTATGATGCCCTCCAGCAGTGTTACATAAACACCTATGTTGCCCTCTTGTGTGTTACATAAACACCTATGATGCCCTCTAGTGTGTTACATAAACACCTATGATGCCCTCTAGTGTGTTACATAAACACCTATGATGCCCTCTAGTGTGTTACATAAACACCTGTGATGCCCTCTAGTGTGTTACATAAACACCTATGGTGCCCTCTAGTGTGTTACATAAACACCTATGATGCCCTCTAGTGTGTTACATAAACACCTGTGATGCCCTCTAGTGTGTTACATAACACCTATGATGCCCTCTAGTGTGTTACATAAACACCTGTGATGCCCTCTAGTGTGTTACATAAACACCTATGGTGCCCTCTAGTGTGTTACATAAACACCTATGATGCCCTCTAGTGTGTTATATAAACACCTATGATGCCCTCTAGTGTGTTACATAAACACATGCGATGCCCTTTAGTGTGTTACATAAACACCTATGATGCCCTCTAGTGTGTTATATAAACACCTATGATGCCCTCTAGTGTGTTACATAAACACCTGCGATGCCCTTTAGTGTGTTACATAAACACCTATGATGCATTCTAGTGTGTTACATAAACACCTATGATGCCCTCTAGTGTGTTACATAAACACCTGTGATGCCCTCTAGTGTGTTACATAAACACCTATGGTGCCCTCTAGTGTGTTACATAAACACCTGTGATGCCCTCTAGTGTGTTACATAAACACCTATGATGCCCTCTAGTGTGTTACATGAACAACTGTGATGCCCTCTAGTGTGTTACATAAACACCTATGATGCCCTTCAGCAGTGTTACATAAACACCTATGTTGCCCTCTTGTGTGTTACATAAACACCTATGATGCCCTCCAGCAGTGTTACATAAACACCTATGTTGCCCTCCAGCAGTGTTACATAAACACCTATGTTGCCCTCTTGTGTGTTACATAAACACCTATGATGCCCTCTAGTGTGTTTCATAAACACCTATGATGCCCTCCAGCAGTGTTACATAAACACCTATGTTGCCCTCTTGTGTGTTACATAAACACCTATGATGCCCTCTAGTGTGTTACATAAACACCTATGATGCCCTCTAGTGTGTTACATAAACACCTATGATGCCCTCTAGTGTGTTATATAAACACCTATGATGCCCTCTAGTGTGTTACATAAACACCTATGGTGCCCTCTAGTGTGTTACATAAACGCCTATGATGCCCTCTAGTGTGTTATATAAACACCTATGATGCCATCTAGTGTGTTACATAAACACCTGCGATGCCCTCTAGTGTGTTACATAAACACCTGTGATGCCATCTAGTGTGTTACATAAACACCTGTGATGCCCTCTAGTGTGTTACATAAACACCTGTGATGCCCTCTAGTGTGTTACATAAACACCTATGATGCCCTCTAGTGTGTTACATAAACACCTGTGATGCCCTCTAGTGTGTTACATAAACACCTGTGGTGCCCTCTAGTGTGTTACATAAACACCTGTGATTCCCTATAGTGTGTTACATAAACACCTATGATGATGCCCTCTAGTGTGTTACATAAACATCTGTGATGCCCTCTAGTGTGTTACATAAACACCTATGATGCCCTCTAGTGTGTTACATAAACACCTGTGATGCCCTCTAGTGTGTTACATAAATACCTATGATGCCCTTTAGTGTGTTACATAAATATCTGTGATGCCCTCTAGTGTGTTACATAAACACCTAAGGTGCCCTCTAGTGTGTTACATAAACACCTGTCATGCCGTCTAGTGTGTTACATAAACACCTATGATGCCCTCTAGTGTGTTACATGAACAACTGTGATGCCCTCTAGTGTGTTACATAAACACCTATGATGCCCTTCAGCAGTGTTACATAAACACCTATGTTGCCCTCTCGTGTGTTACATAAACACCTATGATGCCCTCCAGCAGTGTTACATAAACACCTATGTTGCCCTCTTGTGTGTTACATAAACACCTATGATGCCCTCTAGTGTGTTACATAAACACCTATGATGCCCTCTAGTGTGTTACATAAACACCTATGATGCCCTCTAGTGTGTTACATAAACACCTGTGATGCCCTCTAGTGTGTTACATAAACACCTATGGTGCCCTCTAGTGTGTTACATAAACACCTATGATGCCCTCTAGTGTGTTACATAAACACCTGTGATGCCCTCTAGTGTGTTACATAACACCTATGATGCCCTCTAGTGTGTTACATAAACACCTGTGATGCCCTCTAGTGTGTTACATAAACACCTATGGTGCCCTCTAGTGTGTTACATAAACACCTATGATGCCCTCTAGTGTGTTATATAAACACCTATGATGCCCTCTAGTGTGTTACATAAATACCTATGATGCCCTTTAGTGTGTTACATAAATATCTGTGATGCCCTCTAGTGTGTTACATAAACACCTATGGTGCCCTCTAGTGTGTTACATAAACACCTGTCATGCCGTCTAGTGTGTTACATAAACACCTATGATGCCCTCTAGTGTGTTACATGAACAACTGTGATGCCCTCTAGTGTGTTACATAAACACCTATGATGCCCTTCAGCAGTGTTACATAAACACCTATGTTGCCCTCTCGTGTGTTACATAAACACCTATGATGCCCTCCAGCAGTGTTACATAAACACCTATGTTGCCCTCTTGTGTGTTACATAAACACCTATGATGCCCTCTAGTGTGTTACATAAACACCTATGATGCCCTCTAGTGTGTTACATAAACACCTATGATGCCCTCTAGTGTGTTACATAAACACCTGTGATGCCCTCTAGTGTGTTACATAAACACCTATGGTGCCCTCTAGTGTGTTACATAAACACCTATGATGCCCTCTAGTGTGTTACATAAACACCTGTGATGCCCTCTAGTGTGTTACATAACACCTATGATGCCCTCTAGTGTGTTACATAAACACCTGTGATGCCCTCTAGTGTGTTACATAAACACCTATGGTGCCCTCTAGTGTGTTACATAAACACCTATGATGCCCTCTAGTGTGTTATATAAACACCTATGATGCCCTCTAGTGTGTTACATAAACACATGCGATGCCCTTTAGTGTGTTACATAAACACCTATGATGCCCTCCAGCAGTGTTACATAAACACCTATGTTGCCCTCTTGTGTGTTACATAAACACCTATGATGCCCTCTAGTGTGTTACATAAACACCTATGATGCCCTCTAGTGTGTTACATAAACACCTATGATGCCCTCTAGTGTGTTATATAAACACCTATGATGCCCTCTAGTGTGTTACATAAACACCTATGGTGCCCTCTAGTGTGTTACATAAACGCCTATGATGCCCTCTAGTGTGTTATATAAACACCTATGATGCCATCTAGTGTGTTACATAAACACCTGCGATGCCCTCTAGTGTGTTACATAAACACCTGTGATGCCATCTAGTGTGTTACATAAACACCTGTGATGCCCTCTAGTGTGTTACATAAACACCTGTGATGCCCTCTAGTGTGTTACATAAACACCTATGATGCCCTCTAGTGTGTTACATAAACACCTGTGATGCCCTCTAGTGTGTTACATAAACACCTGTGGTGCCCTCTAGTGTGTTACATAAACACCTGTGATTCCCTATAGTGTGTTACATAAACACCTATGATGATGCCCTCTAGTGTGTTACATAAACATCTGTGATGCCCTCTAGTGTGTTACATAAACACCTATGATGCCCTCTAGTGTGTTACATAAACACCTGTGATGCCCTCTAGTGTGTTACATAAATACCTATGATGCCCTTTAGTGTGTTACATAAATATCTGTGATGCCCTCTAGTGTGTTACATAAACACCTATGGTGCCCTCTAGTGTGTTACATAAACACCTGTCATGCCGTCTAGTGTGTTACATAAACACCTATGATGCCCTCTAGTGTGTTACATGAACAACTGTGATGCCCTCTAGTGTGTTACATAAACACCTATGATGCCCTTCAGCAGTGTTACATAAACACCTATGTTGCCCTCTCGTGTGTTACATAAACACCTATGATGCCCTCCAGCAGTGTTACATAAACACCTATGTTGCCCTCTTGTGTGTTACATAAACACCTATGATGCCCTCTAGCGTGTTACATAAACACCTATGATGCCCTCTAGTGTGTTACATAAACACCTATGATGCCCTCTAGTGTGTTACATAAACACCTGTGATGCCCTCTAGTGTGTTACATAAACACCTATGGTGCCCTCTAGTGTGTTACATAAACACCTATGATGCCCTCTAGTGTGTTACATAAACACCTGTGATGCCCTCTAGTGTGTTACATAACACCTATGATGCCCTCTAGTGTGTTACATAAACACCTGTGATGCCCTCTAGTGTGTTACATAAACACCTATGGTGCCCTCTAGTGTGTTACATAAACACCTATGATGCCCTCTAGTGTGTTATATAAACACCTATGATGCCCTCTAGTGTGTTACATAAACACATGCGATGCCCTTTAGTGTGTTACATAAACACCTATGATGCCCTCTAGTGTGTTATATAAACACCTATGATGCCCTCTAGTGTGTTACATAAACACCTGCGATGCCCTTTAGTGTGTTACATAAACACCTATGATGCATTCTAGTGTGTTACATAAACACCTATGATGCCCTCTAGTGTGTTACATAAACACCTGTGATGCCCTCTAGTGTGTTACATAAACACCTATGGTGCCCTCTAGTGTGTTACATAAACACCTGTGATGCCCTCTAGTGTGTTACATAAACACCTATGATGCCCTCTAGTGTGTTACATGAACAACTGTGATGCCCTCTAGTGTGTTACATAAACACCTATGATGCCCTTCAGCAGTGTTACATAAACACCTATGTTGCCCTCTTGTGTGTTACATAAACACCTATGATGCCCTCCAGCAGTGTTACATAAACACCTATGTTGCCCTCCAGCAGTGTTACATAAACACCTATGTTGCCCTCTTGTGTGTTACATAAACACCTATGATGCCCTCTAGTGTGTTTCATAAACACCTATGATGCCCTCCAGCAGTGTTACATAAACACCTATGTTGCCCTCTTGTGTGTTACATAAACACCTATGATGCCCTCTAGTGTGTTACATAAACACCTATGATGCCCTCTAGTGTGTTACATAAACACCTATGATGCCCTCTAGTGTGTTACATAAACACCTGTGATGCCCTCTAGTGTGTTACATAAACACCTATGGTGCCCTCTAGTGTGTTACATAAACACCTATGATGCCCTCTAGTGTGTTACATAAACACCTGTGATGCCCTCTAGTGTGTTACATAACACCTATGATGCCCTCTAGTGTGTTACATAAACACCTGTGATGCCCTCTAGTGTGTTACATAAACACCTATGGTGCCCTCTAGTGTGTTACATAAACACCTATGATGCCCTCTAGTGTGTTATATAAACACCTATGATGCCCTCTAGTGTGTTACATAAATACCTATGATGCCCTTTAGTGTGTTACATAAATATCTGTGATGCCCTCTAGTGTGTTACATAAACACCTATGGTGCCCTCTAGTGTGTTACATAAACACCTGTCATGCCGTCTAGTGTGTTACATAAACACCTATGATGCCCTCTAGTGTGTTACATGAACAACTGTGATGCCCTCTAGTGTGTTACATAAACACCTATGATGCCCTTCAGCAGTGTTACATAAACACCTATGTTGCCCTCTCGTGTGTTACATAAACACCTATGATGCCCTCCAGCAGTGTTACATAAACACCTATGTTGCCCTCTTGTGTGTTACATAAACACCTATGATGCCCTCTAGTGTGTTACATAAACACCTATGATGCCCTCTAGTGTGTTACATAAACACCTATGATGCCCTCTAGTGTGTTACATAAACACCTGTGATGCCCTCTAGTGTGTTACATAAACACCTATGGTGCCCTCTAGTGTGTTACATAAACACCTATGATGCCCTCTAGTGTGTTACATAAACACCTGTGATGCCCTCTAGTGTGTTACATAACACCTATGATGCCCTCTAGTGTGTTACATAAACACCTGTGATGCCCTCTAGTGTGTTACATAAACACCTATGGTGCCCTCTAGTGTGTTACATAAACACCTATGATGCCCTCTAGTGTGTTATATAAACACCTATGATGCCCTCTAGTGTGTTACATAAACACATGCGATGCCCTTTAGTGTGTTACATAAACACCTATGATGCCCTCCAGCAGTGTTACATAAACACCTATGTTGCCCTCTTGTGTGTTACATAAACACCTATGATGCCCTCTAGTGTGTTACATAAACACCTATGATGCCCTCTAGTGTGTTACATAAACACCTATGATGCCCTCTAGTGTGTTATATAAACACCTATGATGCCCTCTAGTGTGTTACATAAACACCTATGGTGCCCTCTAGTGTGTTACATAAACGCCTATGATGCCCTCTAGTGTGTTATATAAACACCTATGATGCCATCTAGTGTGTTACATAAACACCTGCGATGCCCTCTAGTGTGTTACATAAACACCTGTGATGCCATCTAGTGTGTTACATAAACACCTGTGATGCCCTCTAGTGTGTTACATAAACACCTGTGATGCCCTCTAGTGTGTTACATAAACACCTATGATGCCCTCTAGTGTGTTACATAAACACCTGTGATGCCCTCTAGTGTGTTACATAAACACCTGTGGTGCCCTCTAGTGTGTTACATAAACACCTGTGATTCCCTATAGTGTGTTACATAAACACCTATGATGATGCCCTCTAGTGTGTTACATAAACATCTGTGATGCCCTCTAGTGTGTTACATAAACACCTATGATGCCCTCTAGTGTGTTACATAAACACCTGTGATGCCCTCTAGTGTGTTACATAAATACCTATGATGCCCTTTAGTGTGTTACATAAATATCTGTGATGCCCTCTAGTGTGTTACATAAACACCTATGGTGCCCTCTAGTGTGTTACATAAACACCTGTCATGCCGTCTAGTGTGTTACATAAACACCTATGATGCCCTCTAGTGTGTTACATGAACAACTGTGATGCCCTCTAGTGTGTTACATAAACACCTATGATGCCCTTCAGCAGTGTTACATAAACACCTATGTTGCCCTCTCGTGTGTTACATAAACACCTATGATGCCCTCCAGCAGTGTTACATAAACACCTATGTTGCCCTCTTGTGTGTTACATAAACACCTATGATGCCCTCTAGTGTGTTACATAAACACCTATGATGCCCTCTAGTGTGTTACATAAACACCTATGATGCCCTCTAGTGTGTTACATAAACACCTGTGATGCCCTCTAGTGTGTTACATAAACACCTATGGTGCCCTCTAGTGTGTTACATAAACACCTATGATGCCCTCTAGTGTGTTACATAAACACCTGTGATGCCCTCTAGTGTGTTACATAACACCTATGATGCCCTCTAGTGTGTTACATAAACACCTGTGATGCCCTCTAGTGTGTTACATAAACACCTATGGTGCCCTCTAGTGTGTTACATAAACACCTATGATGCCCTCTAGTGTGTTATATAAACACCTATGATGCCCTCTAGTGTGTTACATAAACACATGCGATGCCCTTTAGTGTGTTACATAAACACCTATGATGCCCTCTAGTGTGTTATATAAACACCTATGATGCCCTCTAGTGTGTTACATAAACACCTGCGATGCCCTTTAGTGTGTTACATAAACACCTATGATGCATTCTAGTGTGTTACATAAACACCTATGATGCCCTCTAGTGTGTTACATAAACACCTGTGATGCCCTCTAGTGTGTTACATAAACACCTATGGTGCCCTCTAGTGTGTTACATAAACACCTGTGATGCCCTCTAGTGTGTTACATAAACACCTATGATGCCCTCTAGTGTGTTACATGAACAACTGTGATGCCCTCTAGTGTGTTACATAAACACCTATGATGCCCTTCAGCAGTGTTACATAAACACCTATGTTGCCCTCTTGTGTGTTACATAAACACCTATGATGCCCTCCAGCAGTGTTACATAAACACCTATGTTGCCCTCCAGCAGTGTTACATAAACACCTATGTTGCCCTCTTGTGTGTTACATAAACACCTATGATGCCCTCTAGTGTGTTTCATAAACACCTATGATGCCCTCCAGCAGTGTTACATAAACACCTATGTTGCCCTCTTGTGTGTTACATAAACACCTATGATGCCCTCTAGTGTGTTACATAAACACCTATGATGCCCTCTAGTGTGTTACATAAACACCTATGATGCCCTCTAGTGTGTTACATAAACACCTGTGATGCCCTCTAGTGTGTTACATAAACACCTATGGTGCCCTCTAGTGTGTTACATAAACACCTGTGAAGCCCTCTAGTGTGTTACATAAACACCTATGGTGCCCTCTAGTGTGTTACATAAACACCTATGACGCCCTCTAGTGTGTTATATAAACACCTATGATGCCCTCTAGTGTGTTACATAAACACCTGTGATGCTCTCTAGTGTGTTACATAAACACCTGTGATGCCCTCTAGTGTGTTACATAAACACCTGTGATGCCCTCTAGTGTGTTACATAAACACCTATGATGCCCTCTAGTGTGTTACATAAATACCTATGATGCCCTCTAGTGTGTTACATAAATACCTGTGATGCCCTCTAGTGTGTTACATAAACACCTATGATGCCCTCTAGTGTGTTACATAAACACCTGTGATGCCCTCTAGTGTGTTACATAACACCTATGATGCCCTCTAGTGTGTTACATAAACACCTGTGAAGCCCTCTAGTGTGTTACATAAACACCTATGGTGCCCTCTAGTGTGTTACATAAACACCTATGACGCCCTCTAGTGTGTTATATAAACACCTATGATGCCCTCTAGTGTGTTACATAAACACCTGCGATGCCCTTTAGTGTGTTACATAAACACCTATGATGCATTCTAGTGTGTTACATAAACACCTATGATGCCCTCTAGTGTGTTACATAAACACCTATGATGCCCTCTAGTGTGTTACATAAACACCTGTGATGCCCTCTAGTGTGTTACATAACACCTATGATGCCCTCTAGTGCGTTACATAAACACCTGTGATGCCCTCTAGTGTGTTACATAAACACCTATGGTGCCCTCTAGTGTGTTACATAAACGCCTATGATGCCCTCTAGTGTGTTATATAAACACCTATGATGCCATCTAGTGTGTTACATAAACACCTGCGATGCCCTCTAGTGTGTTACATAAACACCTGTGATGCCATCTAGTGTGTTACATAAACACCTGTGAGGCCCTCTAGTGTGTTACATAAACACCTATGATGCCCTCTAGTGTGTTACATGAACAACTGTGATGCCCTCTAGTGTGTTACATAAAGATGCCCTCTAGTGTGTTACATGAACAACTGTGATGCCCTCTAGTGTGTTACATAAACACCTATGATGCCCTCTAGTGTGTTATATAAACACCTATGATGCCCTCTAGTGTGTTACATAAACACATGCGATGCCCTTTAGTGTGTTACATAAACACCTATGATGCCCTCTAGTGTGTTATATAAACACCTATGATGCCCTCTAGTGTGTTACATAAACACCTGCGATGCCCTTTAGTGTGTTACATAAACACCTATGATGCATTCTAGTGTGTTACATAAACACCTATGATGCCCTCTAGTGTGTTACATAAACACCTGTGATGCCCTCTAGTGTGTTACATAAACACCTATGGTGCCCTCTAGTGTGTTACATAAACACCTGTGATGCCCTCTAGTGTGTTACATAAACACCTATGATGCCCTCTAGTGTGTTACATGAACAACTGTGATGCCCTCTAGTGTGTTACATAAACACCTATGATGCCCTTCAGCAGTGTTACATAAACACCTATGTTGCCCTCTTGTGTGTTACATAAACACCTATGATGCCCTCCAGCAGTGTTACATAAACACCTATGTTGCCCTCCAGCAGTGTTACATAAACACCTATGTTGCCCTCTTGTGTGTTACATAAACACCTATGATGCCCTCTAGTGTGTTTCATAAACACCTATGATGCCCTCCAGCAGTGTTACATAAACACCTATGTTGCCCTCTTGTGTGTTACATAAACACCTATGATGCCCTCTAGAGTGTTACATAAACACCTATGATGCCCTCTAGTGTGTTACATAAACACCTATGATGCCCTCTAGTGTGTTACATAAACACCTGTGATGCCCTCTAGTGTGTTACATAAACACCTATGGTGCCCTCTAGTGTGTTACATAAACACCTGTGAAGCCCTCTAGTGTGTTACATAAACACCTATGGTGCCCTCTAGTGTGTTACATAAACACCTATGACGCCCTCTAGTGTGTTATATAAACACCTATGATGCCCTCTAGTGTGTTACATAAACACCTGTGATGCTCTCTAGTGTGTTACATAAACACCTGTGATGCCCTCTAGTGTGTTACATAAACACCTGTGATGCCCTCTAGTGTGTTACATAAACACCTATGATGCCCTCTAGTGTGTTACATAAATACCTATGATGCCCTCTAGTGTGTTACATAAATACCTGTGATGCCCTCTAGTGTGTTACATAAACACCTATGATGCCCTCTAGTGTGTTACATAAACACCTGTGATGCCCTCTAGTGTGTTACATAACACCTATGATGCCCTCTAGTGTGTTACATAAACACCTGTGAAGCCCTCTAGTGTGTTACATAAACACCTATGGTGCCCTCTAGTGTGTTACATAAACACCTATGACGCCCTCTAGTGTGTTATATAAACACCTATGATGCCCTCTAGTGTGTTACATAAACACCTGCGATGCCCTTTAGTGTGTTACATAAACACCTATGATGCATTCTAGTGTGTTACATAAACACCTATGATGCCCTCTAGTGTGTTACATAAACACCTATGATGCCCTCTAGTGTGTTACATAAACACCTGTGATGCCCTCTAGTGTGTTACATAACACCTATGATGCCCTCTAGTGCGTTACATAAACACCTGTGATGCCCTCTAGTGTGTTACATAAACACCTATGGTGCCCTCTAGTGTGTTACATAAACGCCTATGATGCCCTCTAGTGTGTTATATAAACACCTATGATGCCATCTAGTGTGTTACATAAACACCTGCGATGCCCTCTAGTGTGTTACATAAACACCTGTGATGCCATCTAGTGTGTTACATAAACACCTGTGAGGCCCTCTAGTGTGTTACATAAACACCTATGATGCCCTCTAGTGTGTTACATGAACAACTGTGATGCCCTCTAGTGTGTTACATAAAGATGCCCTCTAGTGTGTTACATGAACAACTGTGATGCCCTCTAGTGTGTTACATAAACACCTATGATGCCCTCTAGTGTGTTACATGAACAACTGTGATGCCCTCTAGTGTGTTACATAAACACCTATGATGCCCTTCAGCAGTGTTACATAAACACCTATGTTGCCCTCTCGTGTGTTACATAAACACCTATGATGCCCTCCAGCAGTGTTACATAAACACCTATGTTGCCCTCTTGTGTGTTACATAAACACCTATGATGCCCTCTAGTGTATTACATAAATACCTGTGATGCCCTCTAGTGTGTTACATAAACACCTATGATGCCCTCTAGTGTGTTACATAAACACATGTGATGCCCTCTAGTGTGTTACATAACACCTATGATGCCCTCTAGTGTGTTACATAAACACCTGTGAAGCCCTCTAGTGTGTTACATAAACACCTATGGTGCCCTCTAGTGTGTTACATAAACACCTATGACGCCCTCTAGTGTGTTATATAAACACCTATGATGCCCTCTAGTGTGTTACATAAACACCTGCGATGCCCTTTAGTGTGTTACATAAACACCTATGATGCATTCTAGTGTGTTACATAAACACCTATGATGCCCTCTAGTGTGTTACATAAACACCTATGATGCCCTCTAGTGTGTTACATAAACACCTGTGATGCCCTCTAGTGTGTTACATAACACCTATGATGCCCTCTAGTGTGTTACATAAACACCTGTGATGCCCTCTAGTGTGTTACATAAACACCTATGGTGCCCTCTAGTGTGTTACATAAACGCCTATGATGCCCTCTAGTGTGTTATATAAACACCTATGATGCCATCTAGTGTGTTACATAAACACCTGCGATGCCCTCTAGTGTGTTACATAAACACCTGTGATGCCATCTAGTGTGTTACATAAACACCTGTGATGCCCTCTAGTGTGTTACATAAACACCTGTGATGCCCTCTAGTGTGTTACATAAACACCTATGATGCCCTCTAGTGTGTTACATAAACACCTGTGATGCCCTCTAGTGTGTTACATAAACACCTGTGGTGCCCTCTAGTGTGTTACATAAACACCTGTGATTCCCTATAGTGTGTTACATAAACACCTATGATGATGCCCTCTAGTGTGTTACATAAACATCTGTGATGCCCTCTAGTGTGTTACATAAACACCTATGATGCCCTCTAGTGTGTTACATAAACACCTGTGATGCTTTCTAGTGTGTTACATAAATACCTATGATGCCCTTTAGTGTGTTACATAAATACCTGTGATGCCCTCTAGTGTGTTACATAAACACCTATGGTACCCTCTAGTGTGTTACATAAACACCTGTCATGCCGTCTAGTGTGTTACATAAACACCTATGATGCCCTCTAGTGTGTTACATGAACAACTGTGATGCCCTCTAGTGTGTTACATAAACACTTATGATGCCCTTCAGCAGTGTTACATAAACACCTATGTTGCCCTGTCGTGTGTTACATAAACACCTATGATGCCCTCCAGCAGTGTTACATAAACACCTATGTTGCCCTCTTGTGTGTTACATAAACACCTATGATGCCCTCTAGTGTGTTACATAAACACCTATGATGCCCTCTAGTGTGTTACATAAACACCTATGATGCCCTCTAGTGTGTTACATAAACACCTGTGATGCCCTCTAGTGTGTTACATAAACACCTATGGTGCCCTCTAGTGTGTTACATAAACACCTATGATGCCCTCTAGTGTGTTACATAAACACCTGTGATACCCACTAGTGTGTTACATAACACCTATGATGCCCTCTAGTGTGTTACATAAACACCTGTGATGCCCTCTAGTGTGTTACATAAACACCTATGGTGCCTTCTAGTGTGTTACATTAACACCTATGATGCCCTCTAGTGTGTTATATAAACACCTATGATGCCCTCTAGTGTGTTACATAAACACCTGCGATGCCCTTTAGTGTGTTACATAAACACCTATGATGCCCTCTAGTGTGTTATATAAACACCTATGATGCCCTCTAGTGTGTTACATAAACACCTGCCTGCGATGCCCTTTAGTGTGTTACATAAACACCTATGATGCATTCTAGTGTGTTACATAAACACCTATGATGCCCTCTAGTGTGTTACATAAACACCTGTGATGCCCTCTAGTGTGTTACATAAACACCTACGGTGCCCTCTAGTGTGATACATAAACACCTGTGATGCCCTCTAGTGTGTTACATAAACACCTATGATGCCCTCTAGTGTGTTACATAAACACCTATGATGCCCTTCAGCAGTGTTACATAAACACCTATGTTGCCCTCTCGTGTGTTTCATAAACACCTATGATGCCCTCCAGCAGTGTTACATAAACACCTATGTTGCCCTCTTGTGTGTTACATAAACACCTATGATGCCCTCTAGTGTGTTACATAAACACCTATGATGCCCTCTAGTGTGTTACATAAACACCTATGATGCCCTCTAGTGTGTTACATAAACACCTGTGATGCCCTCTAGTGTGTTACATAAACACCTATGGTGCCCTCTAGTGTGTTACATAAACACCTATGATGCCCTCTAGTGTGTTACATAAACACCTGTGATGCCCTCTAGTGTGTTACATAACACCTATGATGCCCTCTAGTGTGTTACATAAACACCTGTGAAGCCCTCTAGTGTGTTACATAAACACCTATGGTGCCCTCTAGTGTGTTACATAAACACCTATGACGCCCTCTAGTGTGTTATATAAATACCTATGATGCCCTCTAGTGTGTTACATAAACACCTGCGATGCCCTTTAGTGTGTTACATAAACACCTATGATGCATTCTAGTGTGTTACATAAACACCTATGATGCCCTCTAGTGTGTTACATAAACACCTGTGATGCCCTCTAGTGTGTTACATAAACACCTATGGTGCCCTCTAGTGCGTTACATAAACACCTATGATGCCCTCTAGTGTGTTATATAAACACCTATGATGCCCTCTAGTGTGTTACATAAACACCTGTGATGCTCTCTAGTGTGTTACATAAACACCTGTGATGCCCTCTAGTGTGTTACATAAACACCTGTGATGCCCTCTAGTGTGTTACATAAACACCTATGATGCCCTCTAGTGTGTTACATAAATACCTATGATGCCCTCTAGTGTGTTACATAAATACCTGTGATGCCCTCTAGTGTGTTACATAAACACCTATGGTGCCCTCTAGTGTGTTACATAAACACCTATGATGCCCTCTAGTGTGTTACATAAACACCTGTGATGCCCTATAGTGTGTTACATAAATACCTGTGATGCCCTCTAGTGTGTTACATAAACACCTATGGTGCCCTCTAGTGTGTTACATAAACACCTGTGATGCCCTCTAGTGTGTTACATAAACACCTATGATGCCCTCTAGTGTGTTACATGAACAACTGTGATGCCCTCTAGTGTGTTACATAAACACCTATGATGCCCTTCAGCAGTGTTACATAAACACCTATGTTGCCCTCTCGTGTGTTACATAAACACCTATGATGCCCTCCAGCAGTGTTACATAAACACCTATGTTGCCCTCTTGTGTGTTACATAAGCACCTATGATGCCCTCTAGTGTGTTACATAAACACCTATGATGCCCTCTAGTGTGTTACATAAACACCTATGATGCCCTCTAGTGTGTTACATGAACAACTGTGATGCCCTCTAGTGTGTTACATAAACACCTATGATGCCCTCTAGTGTGTTACATGAACAACTGTGATGCCCTCTAGTGTGTTACATAAACACCTATGATGCCCTTCAGCAGTGTTACATAAACACCTATGTTGCCCTCTCGTGTGTTACATAAACACCTATGATGCCCTCCAGCAGTGTTACATAAACACCTATGTTGCCCTCTAGTGTGTTACATGAACAACTGTGATGCCCTCTAGTGTGTTACATAAACACCTATGATGCCCTCTAGTGTGTTACATAAACACCTGTGAGGCCCTCTAGTGTGTTACATAAACACCTATGATGCCCTCTAGTGTGTTACATGAACAACTGTGATGCCCTCTAGTGTGTTACATAAAGATGCCCTCTAGTGTGTTACATGAACAACTGTGATGCCCTCTAGTGTGTTACATAAACACCTATGATGCCCTTCAGCAGTGTTACATAAACACCTATGTTGCCCTCTCGTGTGTTACATAAACACCTATGATGCCCTCCAGCAGTGTTACATAAACACCTATGTTGCCCTCTTGTGTGTTACATAAACACCTATGATGCCCTCTAGTGTGTTACATAAACACCTATGATGCCCTCTAGTGTGTTACATAAACACCTATGATGCCCTCTAGTGTGTTACATAAACAGCTGTGATGCCCTCTAGTGTGTTACATAAACACCTATGGTGCCCTCTAGTGTGTTACATAAACACCTATGATGCCCTCTAGTGTGTTACATAAACACCTGTGATGCCCTCTAGTGTGTTACATAACACCTATGATGCCCTCTAGTGTGTTACATAAACACCTATGGTGCCCTCTAGTGTGTTACATAAACGCCTATGATGCTCTCTAGTGTGTTATATAAACACCTATGATGCCATCTAGTGTGTTACATAAACACCTGCGATGCCCTTTAGTGTGTTACATAAACACCTATGATGCATTCTAGTGTGTTACATAAACACCTATGATGCCCTCTAGTGTGTTACATAAACACCTGTGATGCCCTCTAGTGTGTTACATAAACACCTATGGTGCCCTCTAGTGCGTTACATAAACACCTATGATGCCCTCTAGTGTGTTATATAAACACCTATGATGCCCTCTAGTGTGTTACATAAACACCTGTGATGCCATCTAGTGTGTTACATAAACACCTGTGATGCCCTCTAGTGTGTTACATAAACACCTGTGATGCCCTCTAGTGTGTTACATAAACACCTATGATGCCCTCTAGTGTGTTACATAAACACCTGTGATGCCCTCTAGTGTGTTACATAAACACCTGTGGTGCCCTCTAGTGTGTTACATAAACACCTGTGATTCCCTATAGTGTGTTACATAAACACCTATGATGATGCCCTCTAGTGTGTTACATAAACATCTGTGATGCCCTCTAGTGTGTTACATAAACACCTATGATCCCCTCTAGTGTGTTACATAAACACCTGTGATGCCCTCTAGTGTGTTACATAAATACCTATGACGCCCTTTAGTGTGTTACATAAATACCTGTGATGCCCTCTAGTGTGTTACATAAACACCTATGGTGCCCTCTAGTGTGTTACATAAACACCTGTCATGCCGTCTAGTGTGTTACATAAACACCTATGATGCCCTCTAGTGTGTTACATGAACAACTGTGATGCCCTCTAGTGTGTTACATAAACACCTATGATGCCCTTCAGCAGTGTTACATAAACACCTATGTTGCCCTCTCGTGTGTTACATAAACACCTATGATGCCCTCCAGCAGTGTTACATAAACACCTATGTTGCCCTCTTGTGTATTACATAAACACCTATGATGCCCTCTAGTGTGTTACATAAACACCTATGATGCCCTTTAGTGTGTTACATAAACACCTATGATGCCCTCTAGTGTGTTACATAAACACCTGTGATGCCCTCTAGTGTGTTACATAAACACCTATGGTGCCCTCTAGTGTGTTACATAAACACCTATGATGCCCTCTAGTGTGTTACATAAACACCTATGATGCCCTATAGTGTGTTACATAAACACCTATGATGCCCTCTAGTGTGTTACATAAACACCTGTGATGCCCTCTAGTGTGTTACATAAACACCTATGGTGCCCTCTAGTGTGTTACATAAACACCTATGATGCCCTCTAGTGTGTTACATAAACACCTGTGATGCCCTCTAGTGTGTTACATAACACCTATGATGCCCTCTAGTGTGTTACATAAACACCTGTGATGCCCTCTAGTGTGTTACATAAACACCTATGGTGCCCTCTAGTGTGTTACATAAACACCTATGATGCCCTCTAGTGTGTTATATAAACACCTATGATGCCCTCTAGTGTGTTACATAAACACCTGCGATGCCCTTTAGTGTGTTACATAAACACCTATGATGCATTCTAGTGTGTTACATAAACACCTATGATGCCCTCTAGTGTGTTATATAAACACCTATGATGCCCTCTAGTGTGTTATATAAACACCTATGATGCCCTCTAGTGTGTTACATAAACACCTGCGATGCCCTTTAGTGTGTTACATAAACACCTATGATGCATTCTAGTGTGTTACATAAACACCTATGATGCCCTCTAGTGTGTTACATAAACACCTGTGATGCCCTCTAGTGTGTTACATAAACACCTATGATGCCCTCTAGTGTGTTACATAAATACCTATGATGCCCTCTAGTGTGTTAGATAAATACCTGTGATGCCCTCTAGTGTGTTACATAAACACCTATGGTGCCCTCTAGTGTGTTACATAAACACCTATGATGCCCTCTAGTGTGTTACATAAACACCTGTGATGCCCTCTAGTGTGTTACATAAATACCTGTGATGCCCTCTAGTGTGTTACATAAACACCTATGGTGCCCTCTAGTGTGTTACATAAACACCTGTGATGCCCTCTAGTGTGTTACATAAACACCTATGATGCCCTCTAGTGTGTTACATGAACAACTGTGATGCCCTCTAGTGTGTTACATAAACACCTATGATGCCCTTCAGCAGTGTTACATAAACACCTATGTTGCCCTCTCGTGTGTTACATAAACACCTGTGATGCCCTCTAGTGTGTTACATAAACACCTATGATGCCCTCTAGTGTGTTACATGAACAACTGTGATGCCCTCTAGTGTGTTACATAAACACCTATGATGCCCTTCAGCAGTGTTACATAAACACCTATGTTGCCCTCTCGTGTGTTACATAAACACCTATGATGCCCTCCAGCAGTGTTACATAAACACCTATGTTGCCCTCTTGTGTGTTACATAAACACCTATGATGCCCTCTAGTGTGTTACATAAACACCTATGATGCCCTCTAGTGTGTTACATAAACACCTATGATGCCCTCTAGTGTGTTACATGAACAACTGTGATGCCCTCTAGTGTGTTACATAAACACCTATGATGCCCTTCAGCAGTGTTACATAAACACCTATGTTGCCCTCTCGTGTCTTACATAAACACCTATGATGCCCTCCAGCAGTGTTACATAAACACCTATGTTGCCCTCTAGTGTGTTACATGAACAACTGTGATGCCCTCTAGTGTGTTACATAAACACCTATGATGCCCTCTAGTGTGTTACATAAACACCTGTGAGGCCCTCTAGTGTGTTACATAAACACCTATGATGCCCTCTAGTGTGTTACATGAACAACTGTGATGCCCTCTAGTGTGTTACATAAAGATGCCCTCTAGTGTGTTACATGAACAACTGTGATGCCCTCTAGTGTGTTACATAAACACCTATGATGCCCTCTAGTGTGTTACATGAACAACTGTGATGCCCTCTAGTGTGTTACATAAACACCTATGATGCCCTTCTGCAGTGTTACATAAACACCTATGTTGCCCTCTCGTGTGTTACATAAACACCTGTGATGCCCTCTAGTGTGTTACATAAACACCTATGATGCCCTCTAGTGTGTTACATAAATACCTATGATGCCCTCTAGTGTGTTACATAAATACCTGTGATGCCCTCTAGTGTGTTACATAAACACCTATGGTGCCCTCTAGTGTGTTACATAAACACCTATGATGCCCTCTAGTGTGTTACATAAACACCTGTGATGCCCTCTAGTGTGTTACATAAATACCTGTGATGCCCTCTAGTGTGTTACATAAACACCTATGGTGCCCTCTAGTGTGTTACATAAACACCTGTGATGCCCTCTAGTGTGTTACATAACACCTATGATGCCCTCTAGTGTGTTACATAAACACCTGTGAAGCCCTCTAGTGTGTTACATAAACACCTATGGTGCCCTCTAGTGTGTTACATAAACACCTATGACGCCCTCTAGTGTGTTATATAAATACCTATGATGCCCTCTAGTGTGTTACATAAACACCTGCGATGCCCTTTAGTGTGTTACATAAACACCTATGATGCATTCTAGTGTGTTACATAAACACCTATGATGCCCTCTAGTGTGTTACATAAACACCTGTGATGCCCTCTAGTGTGTTACATAAACACCTATGGTGCCCTCTAGTGCGTTACATAAACACCTATGATGCCCTCTAGTGTGTTATATAAACACCTATGATGCCCTCTAGTGTGTTACATAAACACCTGTGATGCTCTCTAGTGTGTTACATAAACACCTGTGATGCCCTCTAGTGTGTTACATAAACACCTGTGATGCCCTCTAGTGTGTTACATAAACACCTATGATGCCCTCTAGTGTGTTACATAAATACCTATGATGCCCTCTAGTGTGTTACATAAATACCTGTGATGCCCTCTAGTGTGTTACATAAACACCTATGGTGCCCTCTAGTGTGTTACATAAACACCTATGATGCCCTCTAGTGTGTTACATAAACACCTGTGATGCCCTATAGTGTGTTACATAAATACCTGTGATGCCCTCTAGTGTGTTACATAAACACCTATGGTGCCCTCTAGTGTGTTACATAAACACCTGTGATGCCCTCTAGTGTGTTACATAAACACCTATGATGCCCTCTAGTGTGTTACATGAACAACTGTGATGCCCTCTAGTGTGTTACATAAACACCTATGATGCCCTTCAGCAGTGTTACATAAACACCTATGTTGCCCTCTCGTGTGTTACATAAACACCTATGATGCCCTCCAGCAGTGTTACATAAACACCTATGTTGCCCTCTTGTGTGTTACATAAGCACCTATGATGCCCTCTAGTGTGTTACATAAACACCTATGATGCCCTCTAGTGTGTTACATAAACACCTATGATGCCCTCTAGTGTGTTACATGAACAACTGTGATGCCCTCTAGTGTGTTACATAAACACCTATGATGCCCTCTAGTGTGTTACATGAACAACTGTGATGCCCTCTAGTGTGTTACATAAACACCTATGATGCCCTTCAGCAGTGTTACATAAACACCTATGTTGCCCTCTCGTGTGTTACATAAACACCTATGATGCCCTCCAGCAGTGTTACATAAACACCTATGTTGCCCTCTAGTGTGTTACATGAACAACTGTGATGCCCTCTAGTGTGTTACATAAACACCTATGATGCCCTCTAGTGTGTTACATAAACACCTGTGAGGCCCTCTAGTGTGTTACATAAACACCTATGATGCCCTCTAGTGTGTTACATGAACAACTGTGATGCCCTCTAGTGTGTTACATAAAGATGCCCTCTAGTGTGTTACATGAACAACTGTGATGCCCTCTAGTGTGTTACATAAACACCTATGATGCCCTTCAGCAGTGTTACATAAACACCTATGTTGCCCTCTCGTGTGTTACATAAACACCTATGATGCCCTCCAGCAGTGTTGCATAAACACCTATGTTGCCCTCTTGTGTGTTACATAAACACCTATGATGCCCTCTAGTGTGTTACATAAACACCTATGATGCCCTCTAGTGTGTTACATAAACACCTATGATGCCCTCTAGTGTGTTACATAAACAGCTGTGATGCCCTCTAGTGTGTTACATAAACACCTATGGTGCCCTCTAGTGTGTTACATAAACACCTATGATGCCCTCTAGTGTGTTACATAAACACCTGTGATGCCCTCTAGTGTGTTACATAACACCTATGATGCCCTCTAGTGTGTTACATAAACACCTATGGTGCCCTCTAGTGTGTTACATAAACGCCTATGATGCTCTCTAGTGTGTTATATAAACACCTATGATGCCATCTAGTGTGTTACATAAACACCTGCGATGCCCTTTAGTGTGTTACATAAACACCTATGATGCATTCTAGTGTGTTACATAAACACCTATGATGCCCTCTAGTGTGTTACATAAACACCTGTGATGCCCTCTAGTGTGTTACATAAACACCTATGGTGCCCTCTAGTGCGTTACATAAACACCTATGATGCCCTCTAGTGTGTTATATAAACACCTATGATGCCCTCTAGTGTGTTACATAAACACCTGTGATGCCATCTAGTGTGTTACATAAACACCTGTGATGCCCTCTAGTGTGTTACATAAACACCTGTGATGCCCTCTAGTGTGTTACATAAACACCTATGATGCCCTCTAGTGTGTTACATAAACACCTGTGATGCCCTCTAGTGTGTTACATAAACACCTGTGGTGCCCTCTAGTGTGTTACATAAACACCTGTGATTCCCTATAGTGTGTTACATAAACACCTATGATGATGCCCTCTAGTGTGTTACATAAACATCTGTGATGCCCTCTAGTGTGTTACATAAACACCTATGATCCCCTCTAGTGTGTTACATAAACACCTGTGATGCCCTCTAGTGTGTTACATAAATACCTATGACGCCCTTTAGTGTGTTACATAAATACCTGTGATGCCCTCTAGTGTGTTACATAAACACCTATGGTGCCCTCTAGTGTGTTACATAAACACCTGTCATGCCGTCTAGTGTGTTACATAAACACCTATGATGCCCTCTAGTGTGTTACATGAACAACTGTGATGCCCTCTAGTGTGTTACATAAACACCTATGATGCCCTTCAGCAGTGTTACATAAACACCTATGTTGCCCTCTCGTGTGTTACATAAACACCTATGATGCCCTCCAGCAGTGTTACATAAACACCTATGTTGCCCTCTTGTGTATTACATAAACACCTATGATGCCCTCTAGTGTGTTACATAAACACCTATGATGCCCTCTAGTGTGTTACATAAACACCTATGATGCCCTCTAGTGTGTTACATAAACACCTGTGATGCCCTCTAGTGTGTTACATAAACACCTATGGTGCCCTCTAGTGTGTTACATAAACACCTATGATGCCCTCTAGTGTGTTACATAAACACCTATGATGCCCTATAGTGTGTTACATAAACACCTATGATGCCCTCTAGTGTGTTACATAAACACCTGTGATGCCCTCTAGTGTGTTACATAAACACCTATGGTGCCCTCTAGTGTGTTACATAAACACCTATGATGCCCTCTAGTGTGTTACATAAACACCTGTGATGCCCTCTAGTGTGTTACATAACACCTATGATGCCCTCTAGTGTGTTACATAAACACCTGTGATGCCCTCTAGTGTGTTACATAAACACCTATGGTGCCCTCTAGTGTGTTACATAAACACCTATGATGCCCTCTAGTGTGTTATATAAACACCTATGATGCCCTCTAGTGTGTTACATAAACACCTGCGATGCCCTTTAGTGTGTTACATAAACACCTATGATGCATTCTAGTGTGTTACATAAACACCTATGATGCCCTCTAGTGTGTTATATAAACACCTATGATGCCCTCTAGTGTGTTATATAAACACCTATGATGCCCTCTAGTGTGTTACATAAACACCTGCGATGCCCTTTAGTGTGTTACATAAACACCTATGATGCATTCTAGTGTGTTACATAAACACCTATGATGCCCTCTAGTGTGTTACATAAACACCTGTGATGCCCTCTAGTGTGTTACATAAACACCTATGATGCCCTCTAGTGTGTTACATAAATACCTATGATGCCCTCTAGTGTGTTAGATAAATACCTGTGATGCCCTCTAGTGTGTTACATAAACACCTATGATGCCATCTAGTGTGTTACATAAACACCTGCGATGCCCTCTAGTGTGTTACATAAACACCTGTGATGCCATCTAGTGTGTTACATAAACACCTGTGAGGCCCTCTAGTGTGTTACATAAACACCTATGATGCCCTCTAGTGTGTTACATGAACAACTGTGATGCCCTCTAGTGTGTTACATAAAGATGCCCTCTAGTGTGTTACATGAACAACTGTGATGCCCTCTAGTGTGTTACATAAACACCTATGATGCCCTCTAGTGTGTTACATGAACAACTGTGATGCCCTCTAGTGTGTTACATAAACACCTATGATGCCCTTCAGCAGTGTTACATAAACACCTATGTTGCCCTCTCGTGTGTTACATAAACACCTATGATGCCCTCCAGCAGTGTTACATAAACACCTATGTTGCCCTCTTGTGTGTTACATAAACACCAATGATGCCCTCTAGTGTATTACATAAATACCTGTGATGCCCTCTAGTGTGTTACATAAACACCTATGATGCCCTCTAGTGTGTTACATAAACACATGTGATGCCCTCTAGTGTGTTACATAACACCTATGATGCCCTCTAGTGTGTTACATAAACACCTGTGAAGCCCTCTAGTGTGTTACATAAACACCTATGGTGCCCTCTAGTGTGTTACATAAACACCTATGACGCCCTCTAGTGTGTTATATAAACACCTATGATGCCCTCTAGTGTGTTACATAAACACCTGCGATGCCCTTTAGTGTGTTACATAAACACCTATGATGCATTCTAGTGTGTTACATAAACACCTATGATGCCCTCTAGTGTGTTACATAAACACCTATGATGCCCTCTAGTGTGTTACATAAACACCTGTGATGCCCTCTAGTGTGTTACATAACACCTATGATGCCCTCTAGTGTGTTACATAAACACCTGTGATGCCCTCTAGTGTGTTACATAAACACCTATGGTGCCCTCTAGTGTGTTACATAAACGCCTATGATGCCCTCTAGTGTGTTATATAAACACCTATGATGCCATCTAGTGTGTTACATAAACACCTGCGATGCCCTCTAGTGTGTTACATAAACACCTGTGATGCCATCTAGTGTGTTACATAAACACCTGTGATGCCCTCTAGTGTGTTACATAAACACCTGTGATGCCCTCTAGTGTGTTACATAAACACCTATGATGCCCTCTAGTGTGTTACATAAACACCTGTGATGCCCTCTAGTGTGTTACATAAACACCTGTGGTGCCCTCTAGTGTGTTACATAAACACCTGTGATTCCCTATAGTGTGTTACATAAACACCTATGATGATGCCCTCTAGTGTGTTACATAAACATCTGTGATGCCCTCTAGTGTGTTACATAAACACCTATGATGCCCTCTAGTGTGTTACATAAACACCTGTGATGCTTTCTAGTGTGTTACATAAATACCTATGATGCCCTTTAGTGTGTTACATAAATACCTGTGATGCCCTCTAGTGTGTTACATAAACACCTATGGTACCCTCTAGTGTGTTACATAAACACCTGTCATGCCGTCTAGTGTGTTACATAAACACCTATGATGCCCTCTAGTGTGTTACATGAACAACTGTGATGCCCTCTAGTGTGTTACATAAACACTTATGATGCCCTTCAGCAGTGTTACATAAACACCTATGTTGCCCTGTCGTGTGTTACATAAACACCTATGATGCCCTCCAGCAGTGTTACATAAACACCTATGTTGCCCTCTTGTGTGTTACATAAACACCTATGATGCCCTCTAGTGTGTTACATAAACACCTATGATGCCCTCTAGTGTGTTACATAAACACCTATGATGCCCTCTAGTGTGTTACATAAACACCTGTGATGCCCTCTAGTGTGTTACATAAACACCTATGGTGCCCTCTAGTGTGTTACATAAACACCTATGATGCCCTCTAGTGTGTTACATAAACACCTGTGATACCCACTAGTGTGTTACATAACACCTATGATGCCCTCTAGTGTGTTACATAAACACCTGTGATGCCCTCTAGTGTGTTACATAAACACCTATGGTGCCTTCTAGTGTGTTACATTAACACCTATGATGCCCTCTAGTGTGTTATATAAACACCTATGATGCCCTCTAGTGTGTTACATAAACACCTGCGATGCCCTTTAGTGTGTTACATAAACACCTATGATGCCCTCTAGTGTGTTATATAAACACCTATGATGCCCTCTAGTGTGTTACATAAACACCTGCCTGCGATGCCCTTTAGTGTGTTACATAAACACCTATGATGCATTCTAGTGTGTTACATAAACACCTATGATGCCCTCTAGTGTGTTACATAAACACCTGTGATGCCCTCTAGTGTGTTACATAAACACCTACGGTGCCCTCTAGTGTGATACATAAACACCTGTGATGCCCTCTAGTGTGTTACATAAACACCTATGATGCCCTCTAGTGTGTTACATAAACACCTATGATGCCCTTCAGCAGTGTTACATAAACACCTATGTTGCCCTCTCGTGTGTTTCATAAACACCTATGATGCCCTCCAGCAGTGTTACATAAACACCTATGTTGCCCTCTTGTGTGTTACATAAACACCTATGATGCCCTCTAGTGTGTTACATAAACACCTATGATGCCCTCTAGTGTGTTACATAAACACCTATGATGCCCTCTAGTGTGTTACATAAACACCTGTGATGCCCTCTAGTGTGTTACATAAACACCTATGGTGCCCTCTAGTGTGTTACATAAACACCTATGATGCCCTCTAGTGTGTTACATAAACACCTGTGATGCCCTCTAGTGTGTTACATAACACCTATGATGCCCTCTAGTGTGTTACATAAACACCTGTGAAGCCCTCTAGTGTGTTACATAAACACCTATGGTGCCCTCTAGTGTGTTACATAAACACCTATGACGCCCTCTAGTGTGTTATATAAATACCTATGATGCCCTCTAGTGTGTTACATAAACACCTGCGATGCCCTTTAGTGTGTTACATAAACACCTATGATGCATTCTAGTGTGTTACATAAACACCTATGATGCCCTCTAGTGTGTTACATAAACACCTGTGATGCCCTCTAGTGTGTTACATAAACACCTATGGTGCCCTCTAGTGCGTTACATAAACACCTATGATGCCCTCTAGTGTGTTATATAAACACCTATGATGCCCTCTAGTGTGTTACATAAACACCTGTGATGCTCTCTAGTGTGTTACATAAACACCTGTGATGCCCTCTAGTGTGTTACATAAACACCTGTGATGCCCTCTAGTGTGTTACATAAACACCTATGATGCCCTCTAGTGTGTTACATAAATACCTATGATGCCCTCTAGTGTGTTACATAAATACCTGTGATGCCCTCTAGTGTGTTACATAAACACCTATGGTGCCCTCTAGTGTGTTACATAAACACCTATGATGCCCTCTAGTGTGTTACATAAACACCTGTGATGCCCTATAGTGTGTTACATAAATACCTGTGATGCCCTCTAGTGTGTTACATAAACACCTATGGTGCCCTCTAGTGTGTTACATAAACACCTGTGATGCCCTCTAGTGTGTTACATAAACACCTATGATGCCCTCTAGTGTGTTACATGAACAACTGTGATGCCCTCTAGTGTGTTACATAAACACCTATGATGCCCTTCAGCAGTGTTACATAAACACCTATGTTGCCCTCTCGTGTGTTACATAAACACCTATGATGCCCTCCAGCAGTGTTACATAAACACCTATGTTGCCCTCTTGTGTGTTACATAAGCACCTATGATGCCCTCTAGTGTGTTACATAAACACCTATGATGCCCTCTAGTGTGTTACATAAACACCTATGATGCCCTCTAGTGTGTTACATGAACAACTGTGATGCCCTCTAGTGTGTTACATAAACACCTATGATGCCCTCTAGTGTGTTACATGAACAACTGTGATGCCCTCTAGTGTGTTACATAAACACCTATGATGCCCTTCAGCAGTGTTACATAAACACCTATGTTGCCCTCTCGTGTGTTACATAAACACCTATGATGCCCTCCAGCAGTGTTACATAAACACCTATGTTGCCCTCTAGTGTGTTACATGAACAACTGTGATGCCCTCTAGTGTGTTACATAAACACCTATGATGCCCTCTAGTGTGTTACATAAACACCTGTGAGGCCCTCTAGTGTGTTACATAAACACCTATGATGCCCTCTAGTGTGTTACATGAACAACTGTGATGCCCTCTAGTGTGTTACATAAAGATGCCCTCTAGTGTGTTACATGAACAACTGTGATGCCCTCTAGTGTGTTACATAAACACCTATGATGCCCTTCAGCAGTGTTACATAAACACCTATGTTGCCCTCTCGTGTGTTACATAAACACCTATGATGCCCTCCAGCAGTGTTACATAAACACCTATGTTGCCCTCTTGTGTGTTACATAAACACCTATGATGCCCTCTAGTGTGTTACATAAACACCTATGATGCCCTCTAGTGTGTTACATAAACACCTATGATGCCCTCTAGTGTGTTACATAAACAGCTGTGATGCCCTCTAGTGTGTTACATAAACACCTATGGTGCCCTCTAGTGTGTTACATAAACACCTATGATGCCCTCTAGTGTGTTACATAAACACCTGTGATGCCCTCTAGTGTGTTACATAACACCTATGATGCCCTCTAGTGTGTTACATAAACACCTATGGTGCCCTCTAGTGTGTTACATAAACGCCTATGATGCTCTCTAGTGTGTTATATAAACACCTATGATGCCATCTAGTGTGTTACATAAACACCTGCGATGCCCTTTAGTGTGTTACATAAACACCTATGATGCATTCTAGTGTGTTACATAAACACCTATGATGCCCTCTAGTGTGTTACATAAACACCTGTGATGCCCTCTAGTGTGTTACATAAACACCTGTGATGCCCTCTAGTGTGTTACATAAACACCTGTGATGCCCTCTAGTGTGTTACATAAACACCTGTGATGCCCTCTAGTGTGTTACATAAACACCTATGATGCCCTCTAGTGTGTTACATAAACACCTGTGATGCCCTCTAGTGTGTTACATAAACACCTGTGGTGCCCTCTAGTGTGTTACATAAACACCTGTGATTCCCTATAGTGTGTTACATAAACACCTATGATGATGCCCTCTAGTGTGTTACATAAACATCTGTGATGCCCTCTAGTGTGTTACATAAACACCTATGATCCCCTCTAGTGTGTTACATAAACACCTGTGATGCCCTCTAGTGTGTTACATAAATACCTATGACGCCCTTTAGTGTGTTACATAAATACCTGTGATGCCCTCTAGTGTGTTACATAAACACCTATGGTGCCCTCTAGTGTGTTACATAAACACCTGTCATGCCGTCTAGTGTGTTACATAAACACCTATGATGCCCTCTAGTGTGTTACATGAACAACTGTGATGCCCTCTAGTGTGTTACATAAACACCTATGATGCCCTTCAGCAGTGTTACATAAACACCTATGTTGCCCTCTCGTGTGTTACATAAACACCTATGATGCCCTCCAGCAGTGTTACATAAACACCTATGTTGCCCTCTTGTGTATTACATAAACACCTATGATGCCCTCTAGTGTGTTACATAAACACCTATGATGCCCTCTAGTGTGTTACATAAACACCTATGATGCCCTCTAGTGTGTTACATAAACACCTGTGATGCCCTCTAGTGTGTTACATAAACACCTATGGTGCCCTCTAGTGTGTTACATAAACACCTATGATGCCCTCTAGTGTGTTACATAAACACCTATGATGCCCTATAGTGTGTTACATAAACACCTATGATGCCCTCTAGTGTGTTACATAAACACCTGTGATGCCCTCTAGTGTGTTACATAAACACCTATGGTGCCCTCTAGTGTGTTACATAAACACCTATGATGCCCTCTAGTGTGTTACATAAACACCTGTGATGCCCTCTAGTGTGTTACATAACACCTATGATGCCCTCTAGTGTGTTACATAAACACCTGTGATGCCCTCTAGTGTGTTACATAAACACCTATGGTGCCCTCTAGTGTGTTACATAAACACCTATGATGCCCTCTAGTGTGTTATATAAACACCTATGATGCCCTCTAGTGTGTTACATAAACACCTGCGATGCCCTTTAGTGTGTTACATAAACACCTATGATGCCTATGATGCCCTCTAGTGTGTTATATAAACACCTATGATGCCCTCTAGTGTGTTATATAAACACCTATGATGCCCTCTAGTGTGTTACATAAACACCTGCGATGCCCTTTAGTGTGTTACATAAACACCTATGATGCATTCTAGTGTGTTACATAAACACCTATGATGCCCTCTAGTGTGTTACATAAACACCTGTGATGCCCTCTAGTGTGTTACATAAACACCTATGATGCCCTCTAGTGTGTTACATAAATACCTATGATGCCCTCTAGTGTGTTAGATAAATACCTGTGATGCCCTCTAGTGTGTTACATAAACACCTATGGTGCCCTCTAGTGTGTTACATAAACACCTATGATGCCCTCTAGTGTGTTACATAAACACCTGTGATGCCCTCTAGTGTGTTACATAAATACCTGTGATGCCCTCTAGTGTGTTACATAAACACCTATGGTGCCCTCTAGTGTGTTACATAAACACCTGTGATGCCCTCTAGTGTGTTACATAAACACCTATGATGCCCTCTAGTGTGTTACATGAACAACTGTGATGCCCTCTAGTGTGTTACATAAACACCTATGATGCCCTTCAGCAGTGTTACATAAACACCTATGTTGCCCTCTCGTGTGTTACATAAACACCTGTGATGCCCTCTAGTGTGTTACATAAACACCTATGATGCCCTCTAGTGTGTTACATGAACAACTGTGATGCCCTCTAGTGTGTTACATAAACACCTATGATGCCCTTCAGCAGTGTTACATAAACACCTATGTTGCCCTCTCGTGTGTTACATAAACACCTATGATGCCCTCCAGCAGTGTTACATAAACACCTATGTTGCCCTCTTGTGTGTTACATAAACACCTATGATGCCCTCTAGTGTGTTACATAAACACCTATGATGCCCTCTAGTGTGTTACATAAACACCTATGATGCCCTCTAGTGTGTTACATGAACAACTGTGATGCCCTCTAGTGTGTTACATAAACACCTATGATGCCCTTCAGCAGTGTTACATAAACACCTATGTTGCCCTCTCGTGTCTTACATAAACACCTATGATGCCCTCCAGCAGTGTTACATAAACACCTATGTTGCCCTCTAGTGTGTTACATGAACAACTGTGATGCCCTCTAGTGTGTTACATAAACACCTATGATGCCCTCTAGTGTGTTACATAAACACCTGTGAGGCCCTCTAGTGTGTTACATAAACACCTATGATGCCCTCTAGTGTGTTACATGAACAACTGTGATGCCCTCTAGTGTGTTACATAAAGATGCCCTCTAGTGTGTTACATGAACAACTGTGATGCCCTCTAGTGTGTTACATAAACACCTATGATGCCCTCTAGTGTGTTACATGAACAACTGTGATGCCCTCTAGTGTGTTACATAAACACCTATGATGCCCTTCTGCAGTGTTACATAAACACCTATGTTGCCCTCTCGTGTGTTACATAAACACCTGTGATGCCCTCTAGTGTGTTACATAAACACCTATGATGCCCTCTAGTGTGTTACATAAATACCTATGATGCCCTCTAGTGTGTTACATAAATACCTGTGATGCCCTCTAGTGTGTTACATAAACACCTATGGTGCCCTCTAGTGTGTTACATAAACACCTATGATGCCCTCTAGTGTGTTACATAAACACCTGTGATGCCCTCTAGTGTGTTACATAAATACCTGTGATGCCCTCTAGTGTGTTACATAAACACCTATGGTGCCCTCTAGTGTGTTACATAAACACCTGTGATGCCCTCTAGTGTGTTACATAACACCTATGATGCCCTCTAGTGTGTTACATAAACACCTGTGAAGCCCTCTAGTGTGTTACATAAACACCTATGGTGCCCTCTAGTGTGTTACATAAACACCTATGACGCCCTCTAGTGTGTTATATAAATACCTATGATGCCCTCTAGTGTGTTACATAAACACCTGCGATGCCCTTTAGTGTGTTACATAAACACCTATGATGCATTCTAGTGTGTTACATAAACACCTATGATGCCCTCTAGTGTGTTACATAAACACCTGTGATGCCCTCTAGTGTGTTACATAAACACCTATGGTGCCCTCTAGTGCGTTACATAAACACCTATGATGCCCTCTAGTGTGTTATATAAACACCTATGATGCCCTCTAGTGTGTTACATAAACACCTGTGATGCTCTCTAGTGTGTTACATAAACACCTGTGATGCCCTCTAGTGTGTTACATAAACACCTGTGATGCCCTCTAGTGTGTTACATAAACACCTATGATGCCCTCTAGTGTGTTACATAAATACCTATGATGCCCTCTAGTGTGTTACATAAATACCTGTGATGCCCTCTAGTGTGTTACATAAACACCTATGGTGCCCTCTAGTGTGTTACATAAACACCTATGATGCCCTCTAGTGTGTTACATAAACACCTGTGATGCCCTATAGTGTGTTACATAAATACCTGTGATGCCCTCTAGTGTGTTACATAAACACCTATGGTGCCCTCTAGTGTGTTACATAAACACCTGTGATGCCCTCTAGTGTGTTACATAAACACCTATGATGCCCTCTAGTGTGTTACATGAACAACTGTGATGCCCTCTAGTGTGTTACATAAACACCTATGATGCCCTTCAGCAGTGTTACATAAACACCTATGTTGCCCTCTCGTGTGTTACATAAACACCTATGATGCCCTCCAGCAGTGTTACATAAACACCTATGTTGCCCTCTTGTGTGTTACATAAGCACCTATGATGCCCTCTAGTGTGTTACATAAACACCTATGATGCCCTCTAGTGTGTTACATAAACACCTATGATGCCCTCTAGTGTGTTACATGAACAACTGTGATGCCCTCTAGTGTGTTACATAAACACCTATGATGCCCTCTAGTGTGTTACATGAACAACTGTGATGCCCTCTAGTGTGTTACATAAACACCTATGATGCCCTTCAGCAGTGTTACATAAACACCTATGTTGCCCTCTCGTGTGTTACATAAACACCTATGATGCCCTCCAGCAGTGTTACATAAACACCTATGTTGCCCTCTAGTGTGTTACATGAACAACTGTGATGCCCTCTAGTGTGTTACATAAACACCTATGATGCCCTCTAGTGTGTTACATAAACACCTGTGAGGCCCTCTAGTGTGTTACATAAACACCTATGATGCCCTCTAGTGTGTTACATGAACAACTGTGATGCCCTCTAGTGTGTTACATAAAGATGCCCTCTAGTGTGTTACATGAACAACTGTGATGCCCTCTAGTGTGTTACATAAACACCTATGATGCCCTTCAGCAGTGTTACATAAACACCTATGTTGCCCTCTCGTGTGTTACATAAACACCTATGATGCCCTCCAGCAGTGTTACATAAACACCTATGTTGCCCTCTTGTGTGTTACATAAACACCTATGATGCCCTCTAGTGTGTTACATAAACACCTATGATGCCCTCTAGTGTGTTACATAAACACCTATGATGCCCTCTAGTGTGTTACATAAACAGCTGTGATGCCCTCTAGTGTGTTACATAAACACCTATGGTGCCCTCTAGTGTGTTACATAAACACCTATGATGCCCTCTAGTGTGTTACATAAACACCTGTGATGCCCTCTAGTGTGTTACATAACACCTATGATGCCCTCTAGTGTGTTACATAAACACCTATGGTGCCCTCTAGTGTGTTACATAAACGCCTATGATGCTCTCTAGTGTGTTATATAAACACCTATGATGCCATCTAGTGTGTTACATAAACACCTGCGATGCCCTTTAGTGTGTTACATAAACACCTATGATGCATTCTAGTGTGTTACATAAACACCTATGATGCCCTCTAGTGTGTTACATAAACACCTGTGATGCCCTCTAGTGTGTTACATAAACACCTATGGTGCCCTCTAGTGCGTTACATAAACACCTATGATGCCCTCTAGTGTGTTATATAAACACCTATGATGCCCTCTAGTGTGTTACATAAACACCTGTGATGCCATCTAGTGTGTTACATAAACACCTGTGATGCCCTCTAGTGTGTTACATAAACACCTGTGATGCCCTCTAGTGTGTTACATAAACACCTATGATGCCCTCTAGTGTGTTACATAAACACCTGTGATGCCCTCTAGTGTGTTACATAAACACCTGTGGTGCCCTCTAGTGTGTTACATAAACACCTGTGATTCCCTATAGTGTGTTACATAAACACCTATGATGATGCCCTCTAGTGTGTTACATAAACATCTGTGATGCCCTCTAGTGTGTTACATAAACACCTATGATCCCCTCTAGTGTGTTACATAAACACCTGTGATGCCCTCTAGTGTGTTACATAAATACCTATGACGCCCTTTAGTGTGTTACATAAATACCTGTGATGCCCTCTAGTGTGTTACATAAACACCTATGGTGCCCTCTAGTGTGTTACATAAACACCTGTCATGCCGTCTAGTGTGTTACATAAACACCTATGATGCCCTCTAGTGTGTTACATGAACAACTGTGATGCCCTCTAGTGTGTTACATAAACACCTATGATGCCCTTCAGCAGTGTTACATAAACACCTATGTTGCCCTCTCGTGTGTTACATAAACACCTATGATGCCCTCCAGCAGTGTTACATAAACACCTATGTTGCCCTCTTGTGTATTACATAAACACCTATGATGCCCTCTAGTGTGTTACATAAACACCTATGATGCCCTCTAGTGTGTTACATAAACACCTATGATGCCCTCTAGTGTGTTACATAAACACCTGTGATGCCCTCTAGTGTGTTACATAAACACCTATGGTGCCCTCTAGTGTGTTACATAAACACCTATGATGCCCTCTAGTGTGTTACATAAACACCTATGATGCCCTATAGTGTGTTACATAAACACCTATGATGCCCTCTAGTGTGTTACATAAACACCTGTGATGCCCTCTAGTGTGTTACATAAACACCTATGGTGCCCTCTAGTGTGTTACATAAACACCTATGATGCCCTCTAGTGTGTTACATAAACACCTGTGATGCCCTCTAGTGTGTTACATAACACCTATGATGCCCTCTAGTGTGTTACATAAACACCTGTGATGCCCTCTAGTGTGTTACATAAACACCTATGGTGCCCTCTAGTGTGTTACATAAACACCTATGATGCCCTCTAGTGTGTTATATAAACACCTATGATGCCCTCTAGTGTGTTACATAAACACCTGCGATGCCCTTTAGTGTGTTACATAAACACCTATGATGCATTCTAGTGTGTTACATAAACACCTATGATGCCCTCTAGTGTGTTATATAAACACCTATGATGCCCTCTAGTGTGTTATATAAACACCTATGATGCCCTCTAGTGTGTTACATAAACACCTGCGATGCCCTTTAGTGTGTTACATAAACACCTATGATGCATTCTAGTGTGTTACATAAACACCTATGATGCCCTCTAGTGTGTTACATAAACACCTGTGATGCCCTCTAGTGTGTTACATAAACACCTATGATGCCCTCTAGTGTGTTACATAAATACCTATGATGCCCTCTAGTGTGTTAGATAAATACCTGTGATGCCCTCTAGTGTGTTACATAAACACCTATGGTGCCCTCTAGTGTGTTACATAAACACCTATGATGCCCTCTAGTGTGTTACATAAACACCTGTGATGCCCTCTAGTGTGTTACATAAATACCTGTGATGCCCTCTAGTGTGTTACATAAACACCTATGGTGCCCTCTAGTGTGTTACATAAACACCTGTGATGCCCTCTAGTGTGTTACATAAACACCTATGATGCCCTCTAGTGTGTTACATGAACAACTGTGATGCCCTCTAGTGTGTTACATAAACACCTATGATGCCCTTCAGCAGTGTTACATAAACACCTATGTTGCCCTCTCGTGTGTTACATAAACACCTGTGATGCCCTCTAGTGTGTTACATAAACACCTATGATGCCCTCTAGTGTGTTACATGAACAACTGTGATGCCCTCTAGTGTGTTACATAAACACCTATGATGCCCTTCAGCAGTGTTACATAAACACCTATGTTGCCCTCTCGTGTGTTACATAAACACCTATGATGCCCTCCAGCAGTGTTACATAAACACCTATGTTGCCCTCTTGTGTGTTACATAAACACCTATGATGCCCTCTAGTGTGTTACATAAACACCTATGATGCCCTCTAGTGTGTTACATAAACACCTATGATGCCCTCTAGTGTGTTACATGAACAACTGTGATGCCCTCTAGTGTGTTACATAAACACCTATGATGCCCTTCAGCAGTGTTACATAAACACCTATGTTGCCCTCTCGTGTCTTACATAAACACCTATGATGCCCTCCAGCAGTGTTACATAAACACCTATGTTGCCCTCTAGTGTGTTACATGAACAACTGTGATGCCCTCTAGTGTGTTACATAAACACCTATGATGCCCTCTAGTGTGTTACATAAACACCTGTGAGGCCCTCTAGTGTGTTACATAAACACCTATGATGCCCTCTAGTGTGTTACATGAACAACTGTGATGCCCTCTAGTGTGTTACATAAAGATGCCCTCTAGTGTGTTACATGAACAACTGTGATGCCCTCTAGTGTGTTACATAAACACCTATGATGCCCTCTAGTGTGTTACATGAACAACTGTGATGCCCTCTAGTGTGTTACATAAACACCTATGATGCCCTTCTGCAGTGTTACATAAACACCTATGTTGCCCTCTCGTGTGTTACATAAACACCTGTGATGCCCTCTAGTGTGTTACATAAACACCTATGATGCCCTCTAGTGTGTTACATAAATACCTATGATGCCCTCTAGTGTGTTACATAAATACCTGTGATGCCCTCTAGTGTGTTACATAAACACCTATGGTGCCCTCTAGTGTGTTACATAAACACCTATGATGCCCTCTAGTGTGTTACATAAACACCTGTGATGCCCTCTAGTGTGTTACATAAATACCTGTGATGCCCTCTAGTGTGTTACATAAACACCTATGGTGCCCTCTAGTGTGTTACATAAACACCTTGATGCCCTCTAGTGTGTTACATAAACACCTATGATGCCCTCTAGTGTGTTACATGAACAACTGTGATGCCCTCTAGTGTGTTACATAAACACCTATGATGCCCTTCAGCAGTGTTACATAAACACCTATGTTGCCCTCTCGTGTGTTACATAAACACCTGTGATGCCCTCTAGTGTGTTACATAAACACCTATGATGCCCTCTAGTGTGTTACATGAACAACTGTGATGCCCTCTAGTGTGTTACATAAACACCTATGATGCCCTTCAGCAGTGTTACATAAACACCTATGTTGCCCTCTCGTGTGTTACATAAACACCTGTGATGCCCTCTAGTGTGTTACATAAACACCTATGATGCCCTCTAGTGTGTTACATGAACAACTGTGATGCCCTCTAGTGTGTTACATAAACACCTATGATGCCCTTCAGCAGTGTTACATAAACACCTATGTTGCCCTCTCGTGTGTTACATAACACCTATGATGCCCTCCATCAGTGTTACATAAACACCTATGTTGCCCTCTTGTGTGTTACATAAACACCTATGATGCCCTCTAGTGTGTTACATAAACACCTATGATGCCCTCTAGTGTGTTACATAAACACCTATGATGCCCTCTAGTGTGTTACATGAACAACTGTGATGCCCTCTAGTGTGTTACATAAACACCTATGATGCCCTTCAGCAGTGTTACATAAACACCTATGTTGCCCTCTCGTGTGTTACATAAACACCTATGATGCCCTCCAGCAGTGTTACATAAACACCTATGTTGCCCTCTAGTGTGTTACATGAACAACTGTGATGCCCTCTAGTGTGTTACATAAACACCTATGATGCCCTCTAGTGTGTTACATAAACACCTGTGAGGCCCTCTAGTGTGTTACATAAACACCTATGATGCCCTCTAGTGTGTTACATGAACAACTGTGATGCCCTCTAGTGTGTTACATAAAGATGCCCTCTAGTGTGTTACATGAACAACTGTGATGCCCTCTAGTGTGTTACATAAACACCTATGATGCCCTCTAGTGTGTTACATGAACAACTGTGATGCCCTCTAGTGTGTTACATAAACACCTATGATGCCCTTCAGCAGTGTTACATAAACACCTATGTTGCCCTCTCGTGTGTTACATAAACACCTATGATGCCCTCCAGCAGTGTTACATAAACACCTATGTTGCCCTCTTGTGTGTTACATAAACACCTATGATGCCCTCTAGTGTGTTACATAAACACCTATGATGCCCTCTAGTGTGTTACATAAACACCTATGATGCCCTCTAGTGTGTTACATAAACAGCTGTGATGCCCTCTAGTGTGTTACATAAACACCTATGGTGCCCTCTAGTGTGTTACATAAACACCTATGATGCCCTCTAGTGTGTTACATAAACACCTGTGATGCCCTCTAGTGTGTTACATAACACCTATGATGCCCTCTAGTGTGTTACATAAACACCTGTGATGCCCTCTAGTGTGTTACATAAACACCTATGGTGCCCTCTAGTGTGTTACATAAACGCCTATGATGCCCTCTAGTGTGTTATATAAACACCTATGATGCCATCTAGTGTGTTACATAAACACCTGCGATGCCCTTTAGTGTGTTACATAAACACCTATGATGCATTCTAGTGTGTTACATAAACACCTATGATGCCCTCTAGTGTGTTACATAAACACCTGTGATGCCCTCTAGTGTGTTACATAAACACCTATGGTGCCCTCTAGTGCGTTACATAAACACCAATGATGCCCTCTAGTGTGTTATATAAACACTTATGATGCCCTCTAGTGTGTTACATAAACACCTGTGATGCCATCTAGTGTGTTACATAAACACCTGTGATGCCCTCTAGTGTGTTACATAAACACCTGTGATGCCCTCTAGTGTGTTACATAAACACCTATGATGCCCTCTAGTGTGTTACATAAATACCTATGATGCCCTCTAGTGTGTTACATAAATACCTGTGATGCCCTCTAGTGTGTTACATAAACACCTATGGTGCCCTCTAGTGTGTTACATAAACACCTATGATGCCCTCTAGTGTGTTACATAAACACCTGTGATGCCCTCTAGTGTGTTACATAAATACCTGTGATGCCCTCTAGTGTGTTACATAAACACCTATGGTGCCCTCTAGTGTGTTACATAAACACGTGTGATACCCTCTAGTGTGTTACATAAACACCTATGATGCCCTCTAGTGTGTTACATGAACAACTGTGATGCCCTCTAGTGTGTTACATAAACACCTATGATGCCCTCTAGTGTGTTACATAAACACCTGTGAGGCCCTCTAGTGTGTTACATAAACACCTATGATGCCCTCTAGTGTGTTACATGAACAACTGTGATGCCCTCTAGTGTGTTACATAAAGATGCCCTCTAGTGTGTTACATGAACAACTGTGATGCCCTCTAGTGTGTTACATAAACACCTATGATGCCCTCTAGTGTGTTACATGAACAACTGTGATGCCCTCTAGTGTGTTACATAAACACCTATGATGCCCTTCAGCAGTGTTACATAAACACCTATGTTGCCCTCTCGTGTGTTACATAAACACCTGTGATGCCCTCTAGTGTGTTACATAAACACCTATGATGCCCTCTAGTGTGTTACATAAATACCTATGATGCCCTCTAGTGTGTTACATAAATACCTGTGATGCCCTCTAGTGTGTTACATAAACACCTATGGTGCCCTCTAGTGTGTTACATAAACACCTATGATGCCCTCTAGTGTGTTACATAAACACCTGTGATGCCCTCTAGTGTGTTACATAAATACCTGTGATGCCCTCTAGTGTGTTACATAAACACCTATGGTGCCCTCTAGTGTGTTACATAAACACCTTGATGCCCTCTAGTGTGTTACATAAACACCTATGATGCCCTCTAGTGTGTTACATGAACAACTGTGATGCCCTCTAGTGTGTTACATAAACACCTATGATGCCCTTCAGCAGTGTTACATAAACACCTATGTTGCCCTCTCGTGTGTTACATAAACACCTGTGATGCCCTCTAGTGTGTTACATAAACACCTATGATGCCCTCTAGTGTGTTACATGAACAACTGTGATGCCCTCTAGTGTGTTACATAAACACCTATGATGCCCTTCAGCAGTGTTACATAAACACCTATGTTGCCCTCTCGTGTGTTACATAAACACCTGTGATGCCCTCTAGTGTGTTACATAAACACCTATGATGCCCTCTAGTGTGTTACATGAACAACTGTGATGCCCTCTAGTGTGTTACATAAACACCTATGATGCCCTTCAGCAGTGTTACATAAACACCTATGTTGCCCTCTCGTGTGTTACATAAACACCTATGATGCCCTCCATCAGTGTTACATAAACACCTATGTTGCCCTCTTGTGTGTTACATAAACACCTATGATGCCCTCTAGTGTGTTACATAAACACCTATGATGCCCTCTAGTGTGTTACATAAACACCTATGATGCCCTCTAGTGTGTTACATGAACAACTGTGATGCCCTCTAGTGTGTTACATAAACACCTATGATGCCCTTCAGCAGTGTTACATAAACACCTATGTTGCCCTCTCGTGTGTTACATAAACACCTATGATGCCCTCCAGCAGTGTTACATAAACACCTATGTTGCCCTCTAGTGTGTTACATGAACAACTGTGATGCCCTCTAGTGTGTTACATAAACACCTATGATGCCCTCTAGTGTGTTACATAAACACCTGTGAGGCCCTCTAGTGTGTTACATAAACACCTATGATGCCCTCTAGTGTGTTACATGAACAACTGTGATGCCCTCTAGTGTGTTACATAAAGATGCCCTCTAGTGTGTTACATGAACAACTGTGATGCCCTCTAGTGTGTTACATAAACACCTATGATGCCCTCTAGTGTGTTACATGAACAACTGTGATGCCCTCTAGTGTGTTACATAAACACCTATGATGCCCTTCAGCAGTGTTACATAAACACCTATGTTGCCCTCTCGTGTGTTACATAAACACCTATGATGCCCTCCAGCAGTGTTACATAAACACCTATGTTGCCCTCTTGTGTGTTACATAAACACCTATGATGCCCTCTAGTGTGTTACATAAACACCTATGATGCCCTCTAGTGTGTTACATAAACACCTATGATGCCCTCTAGTGTGTTACATAAACAGCTGTGATGCCCTCTAGTGTGTTACATAAACACCTATGGTGCCCTCTAGTGTGTTACATAAACACCTATGATGCCCTCTAGTGTGTTACATAAACACCTGTGATGCCCTCTAGTGTGTTACATAACACCTATGATGCCCTCTAGTGTGTTACATAAACACCTGTGATGCCCTCTAGTGTGTTACATAAACACCTATGGTGCCCTCTAGTGTGTTACATAAACGCCTATGATGCCCTCTAGTGTGTTATATAAACACCTATGATGCCATCTAGTGTGTTACATAAACACCTGCGATGCCCTTTAGTGTGTTACATAAACACCTATGATGCATTCTAGTGTGTTACATAAACACCTATGATGCCCTCTAGTGTGTTACATAAACACCTGTGATGCCCTCTAGTGTGTTACATAAACACCTATGGTGCCCTCTAGTGCGTTACATAAACACCAATGATGCCCTCTAGTGTGTTATATAAACACTTATGATGCCCTCTAGTGTGTTACATAAACACCTGTGATGCCATCTAGTGTGTTACATAAACACCTGTGATGCCCTCTAGTGTGTTACATAAACACCTGTGATGCCCTCTAGTGTGTTACATAAACACCTATGATGCCCTCTAGTGTGTTACATAAATACCTATGATGCCCTCTAGTGTGTTACATAAATACATGTGATGCCCTCTAGTGTGTTACATAAACACCTATGGTGCCCTCTAGTGTGTTACATAAACACCTATGATGCCCTCTAGTGTGTTACATAAACACCTGTGATGCCCTCTAGTGTGTTACATAAATACCTGTGATGCCCTCTAGTGTGTTACATAAACACCTATGGTGCCCTCTAGTGTGTTACATAAACACGTGTGATACCCTCTAGTGTGTTACATAAACACCTATGATGCCCTCTAGTGTGTTACATGAACAACTGTGATGCCCTCTAGTGTGTTACATAAACACCTATGATGCCCTTCAGCAGTGTTACATAAATACCTATGTTGCCCTCTCGTGTGTTACATAAACACCTATGATGCCCTCCAGCAGTGTTACATAAACACCTATGTTGCCCGCTTGTGTGTTACATAAACACATATGATGCCCTCTAGTGTGTTACATAAACACCTATGATGCCCTCTAGTGTGTTACATAAACACCTATGATGCCCTCTAGTGTGTTACATGAACAACTGTGATGCCCTCTAGTGTGTTACATAAACACCTATGATGCCCTCTAGTGTGTTACATGAACAACTGTGATGCCCTCTAGTGTGTTACATAAACACCTATGATGCCCTTCAGCAGTGTTACATAAACACCTATGTTGCCCTCTCGTGTGTTACATAAACACCTATGATGCCCTCCAGCAGTGTTACATAAACACCTATGTTGCCCTCTAGTGTGTTACATGAACAACTGTGATGCCCTCTAGTGTGTTACATAAACACCTGTGATGCCCTCTAGTGTGTTACATAAATACCTGTGATGCCCTCTAGTGTGTTACATAAACACCTATGGTGCCCTCTAGTGTGTTACATAAACACCTGTGATGCCCTCTAGTGTGTTACATAAACACCTATGATGCCCTCTAGTGTGTTACATGAACAACTGTGATGCCCTCTAGTGTGTTACATAAACACCTATGATGCCCTTCAGCAGTTTTACATAAACACCTATGTTGCCCTCTCGTGTGTTACATAAACACCTGTGATGCCCTCTAGTGTGTTACATAAACACCTATGATGCCCTCTAGTGTGTTACATGAACAACTGTGATGCCCTCTAGTGTGTTACATAAACACCTATGATGCCCTTCAGCAGTGTTACATAAACACCTATGTTGCCCTCTCGTGTGTTACATAAACACCTATGATGCCCTCCAGCAGTGTTACATAAACACCTATGTTGCCCTCTTGTGTGTTACATAAACACCTATGATGCCCTCTAGTGTGTTACATAAACACCTATGATGCCCTCTAGTGTGTTACATAAACACCTATGATGCCCTCTAGTGTGTTACATGAACAACTGTGATGCCCTCTAGTGTGTTACATAAACACCTATGATGCCCTTCAGCAGTGTTACATAAACACCTATGTTGCCCTCTCGTGTCTTACATAAACACCTATGATGCCCTCCAGCAGTGTTACATAAACACCTATGTTGCCCTCTAGTGTGTTACATGAACAACTGTGATGCCCTCTAGTGTGTTACATAAACACCTATGATGCCCTCTAGTGTGTTACATAAACACCTGTGAGGCCCTCTAGTGTGTTACATAAACACCTATGATGCCCTCTAGTGTGTTACATGAACAACTGTGATGCCCTCTAGTGTGTTACATAAAGATGCCCTCTAGTGTGTTACATGAACAACTGTGATGCCCTCTAGTGTGTTACATAAACACCTATGATGCCCTCTAGTGTGTTACATGAACAACTGTGATGCCCTCTAGTGTGTTACATAAACACCTATGATGCCCTTCAGCAGTGTTACATAAACACCTATGTTGCCCTCTCGTGTGTTACATAAACACCTGTGATGCCCTCTAGTGTGTTACATAAACACCTATGATGCCCTCTAGTGTGTTACATAAATACCTATGATGCCCTCTAGTGTGTTACATAAATACCTGTGATGCCCTCTAGTGTGTTACATAAACACCTATGGTGCCCTCTAGTGTGTTACATAAACACCTATGATGCCCTCTAGTGTGTTACATAAACACCTGTGATGCCCTCTAGTGTGTTACATAAATACCTGTGATGCCCTCTAGTGTGTTACATAAACACCTATGGTGCCCTCTAGTGTGTTACATAAACACCTTGATGCCCTCTAGTGTGTTACATAAACACCTATGATGCCCTCTAGTGTGTTACATGAACAACTGTGATGCCCTCTAGTGTGTTACATAAACACCTATGATGCCCTTCAGCAGTGTTACATAAACACCTATGTTGCCCTCTCGTGTGTTACATAAACACCTGTGATGCCCTCTAGTGTGTTACATAAACACCTATGATGCCCTCTAGTGTGTTACATGAACAACTGTGATGCCCTCTAGTGTGTTACATAAACACCTATGATGCCCTTCAGCAGTGTTACATAAACACCTATGTTGCCCTCTCGTGTGTTACATAAACACCTGTGATGCCCTCTAGTGTGTTACATAAACACCTATGATGCCCTCTAGTGTGTTACATGAACAACTGTGATGCCCTCTAGTGTGTTACATAAACACCTATGATGCCCTTCAGCAGTGTTACATAAACACCTATGTTGCCCTCTCGTGTGTTACATAAACACCTATGATGCCCTCCATCAGTGTTACATAAACACCTATGTTGCCCTCTTGTGTGTTACATAAACACCTATGATGCCCTCTAGTGTGTTACATAAACACCTATGATGCCCTCTAGTGTGTTACATAAACACCTATGATGCCCTCTAGTGTGTTACATGAACAACTGTGATGCCCTCTAGTGTGTTACATAAACACCTATGATGCCCTTCAGCAGTGTTACATAAACACCTATGTTGCCCTCTCGTGTGTTACATAAACACCTATGATGCCCTCCAGCAGTGTTACATAAACACCTATGTTGCCCTCTAGTGTGTTACATGAACAACTGTGATGCCCTCTAGTGTGTTAAATAAACACATATGATGCCCTCTAGTGTGTTACATAAACACCTGTGAGGCCCTCTAGTGTGTTACATAAACACCTATGATGCCCTCTAGTGTGTTACATGAACAACTGTGATGCCCTCTAGTGTGTTACATAAAGATGCCCTCTAGTGTGTTACATGAACAACTGTGATGCCCTCTAGTGTGTTACATAAACACCTATGATGCCCTCTAGTGTGTTACATGAACAACTGTGATGCCCTCTAGTGTGTTACATAAACACCTATGATGCCCTTCAGCAGTGTTACATAAACACCTATGTTGCCCTCTCGTGTGTTACATAAACACCTATGATGCCCTCCAGCAGTGTTACATAAACACCTATGTTGCCCTCTTGTGTGTTACATAAACACCTATGATGCCCTCTAGTGTGTTACATAAACACCTATGATGCCCTCTAGTGTGTTACATAAACACCTATGATGCCCTCTAGTGTGTTACATAAACAGCTGTGATGCCCTCTAGTGTGTTACATAAACACCTATGGTGCCCTCTAGTGTGTTACATAAACACCTATGATGCCCTCTAGTGTGTTACATAAACACCTGTGATGCCCTCTAGTGTGTTACATAACACCTATGATGCCCTCTAGTGTGTTACATAAACACCTGTGATGCCCTCTAGTGTGTTACATAAACACCTATGGTGCCCTCTAGTGTGTTACATAAACGCCTATGATGCCCTCTAGTGTGTTATATAAACACCTATGATGCCATCTAGTGTGTTACATAAACACCTGCGATGCCCTTTAGTGTGTTACATAAACACCTATGATGCATTCTAGTGTGTTACATAAACACCTATGATGCCCTCTAGTGTGTTACATAAACACCTGTGATGCCCTCTAGTGTGTTACATAAACACCTATGGTGCCCTCTAGTGCGTTACATAAACACCAATGATGCCCTCTAGTGTGTTATATAAACACTTATGATGCCCTCTAGTGTGTTACATAAACACCTGTGATGCCATCTAGTGTGTTACATAAACACCTGTGATGCCCTCTAGTGTGTTACATAAACACCTGTGATGCCCTCTAGTGTGTTACATAAACACCTATGATGCCCTCTAGTGTGTTACATAAATACCTATGATGCCCTCTAGTGTGTTACATAAATACCTGTGATGCCCTCTAGTGTGTTACATAAACACCTATGGTGCCCTCTAGTGTGTTACATAAACACCTATGATGCCCTCTAGTGTGTTACATAAACACCTGTGATGCCCTCTAGTGTGTTACATAAATACCTGTGATGCCCTCTAGTGTGTTACATAAACACCTATGTTGCCCTCTAGTGTGTTACATAGACACGTGTGATACCCTCTAGTGTGTTACATAAACACCTATGATGCCCTCTAGTGTGTTACATGAACAACTGTGATGCCCTCTAGTGTGTTACATAAACACCTATGATGCCCTTCAGCAGTGTTACATAAACACCTATGTTGCCCTCTCGTGTGTTACATAAACACCTGTGATGCCCTCTAGTGTGTTACATAAACACCTATGATGCCCTCTAGTGTGTTACATGAACAACTGTGATGCCCTCTAGTGTGTTACATAAACACCTATGATGCCCTTCAGCAGTGTTACATAAACACCTATGTTGCCCTCTCGTGTGTTACATAAACACCTATGATGCCCTCCATCAGTGTTACATAAACACCTATGTTGCCCTCTTGTGTGTTACATAAACACCTATGATGCCCTCTAGTGTGTTACATAAACACCTATGATGCCCTCTAGTGTGTTACATAAACACCTATGATGCCCTCTAGTGTGTTACATGAACAACTGTGATGCCCTCTAGTGTGTTACATAAACACCTATGATGCCCTTCAGCAGTGTTACATAAACACCTATGTTGCCCTCTCGTGTGTTACATAAACACCTATGATGCCCTCCAGCAGTGTTACATAAACACCTATGTTGCCCTCTAGTGTGTTACATGAACAACTGTGATGCCCTCTAGTGTGTTACATAAACACCTATGATGCCCTCTAGTGTGTTACATAAACACCTGTGAGGCCCTCTAGTGTGTTACATAAACACCTATGATGCCCTCTAGTGTGTTACATGAACAACTGTGATGCCCTCTAGTGTGTTACATAAAGATGCCCTCTAGTGTGTTACATGAACAACTGTGATGCCCTCTAGTGTGTTACATAAACACCTATGATGCCCTCTAGTGTGTTACATGAACAACTGTGATGCCCTCTAGTGTGTTACATAAACACCTATGATGCCCTTCAGCAGTGTTACATAAACACCTATGTTGCCCTCTCGTGTGTTACATAAACACCTATGATGCCCTCCAGCAGTGTTACATAAACACCTATGTTGCCCTCTTGTGTGTTACATAAACACCTATGATGCCCTCTAGTGTGTTACATAAACACCTATGATGCCCTCTAGTGTGTTACATAAACACCTATGATGCCCTCTAGTGTGTTACATAAACAGCTGTGATGCCCTCTAGTGTGTTACATAAACACCTATGGTGCCCTCTAGTGTGTTACATAAACACCTATGATGCCCTCTAGTGTGTTACATAAACACCTGTGATGCCCTCTAGTGTGTTACATAACACCTATGATGCCCTCTAGTGTGTTACATAAACACCTGTGATGCCCTCTAGTGTGTTACATAAACACCTATAGTGCCCTCTAGTGTGTTACATAAACGCCTATGATGCCCTCTAGTGTGTTATATAAACACCTATGATGCCATCTAGTGTGTTACATAAACACCTGCGATGCCCTTTAGTGTGTTACATAAACACCTATGATGCATTCTAGTGTGTTACATAAACACCTATGATGCCCTCTAGTGTGTTACATAAACACCTGTGATGCCCTCTAGTGTGTTACATAAACACCTATGGTGCCCTCTAGTGCGTTACATAAACACCAATGATGCCCTCTAGTGTGTTATATAAACACTTATGATGCCCTCTAGTGTGTTACATAAACACCTGTGATGCCATCTAGTGTGTTACATAAACACCTGTGATGCCCTCTAGTGTGTTACATAAACACCTGTGATGCCCTCTAGTGTGTTACATAAACACCTATGATGCCCTCTAGTGTGTTACATAAATACCTATGATGCCCTCTAGTGTGTTACATAAATACCTGTGATGCCCTCTAGTGTGTTACATAAACACCTATGGTGCCCTCTAGTGTGTTACATAAACACCTATGATGCCCTCTAGTGTGTTACATAAACACCTGTGATGCCCTCTAGTGTGTTACATAAATACCTGTGATGCCCTCTAGTGTGTTACATAAACACCTATGGTGCCCTCTAGTGTGTTACATAAACACGTGTGATACCCTCTAGTGTGTTACATAAACACCTATGATGCCCTCTAGTGTGTTACATGAACAACTGTGATGCCCTCTAGTGTGTTACATAAACACCTATGATGCCCTTCAGCAGTGTTACATAAATACCTATGTTGCCCTCTCGTGTGTTACATAAACACCTATGATGCCCTCCAGCAGTGTTACATAAACACCTATGTTGCCCGCTTGTGTGTTACATAAACACATATGATGCCCTCTAGTGTGTTACATAAACACCTATGATGCCCTCTAGTGTGTTACATAAACACCTATGATGCCCTCTAGTGTGTTACATGAACAACTGTGATGCCCTCTAGTGTGTTACATAAACACCTATGATGCCCTCTAGTGTGTTACATGAACAACTGTGATGCCCTCTAGTGTGTTACATAAACACCTATGATGCCCTTCAGCAGTGTTACATAAACACCTATGTTGCCCTCTCGTGTGTTACATAAACACCTATGATGCCCTCCAGCAGTGTTACATAAACACCTATGTTGCCCTCTAGTGTGTTACATGAACAACTGTGATGCCCTCTAGTGTGTTACATAAACACCTGTGATGCCCTCTAGTGTGTTACATAAATACCTGTGATGCCCTCTAGTGTGTTACATAAACACCTATGGTGCCCTCTAGTGTGTTACATAAACACCTGTGATGCCCTCTAGTGTGTTACATAAACACCTATGATGCCCTCTAGTGTGTTACATGAACAACTGTGATGCCCTCTAGTGTGTTACATAAACACCTATGATGCCCTTCAGCAGTGTTACATAAACACCTATGTTGCCCTCTCGTGTGTTACATAAACACCTGTGATGCCCTCTAGTGTGTTACATAAACACCTATGATGCCCTCTAGTGTGTTACATGAACAACTGTGATGCCCTCTAGTGTGTTACATAAACACCTATGATGCCCTTCAGCAGTGTTACATAAACACCTATGTTGCCCTCTCGTGTGTTACATAAACACCTATGATGCCCTCCAGCAGTGTTACATAAACACCTATGTTGCCCTCTTGTGTGTTACATAAACACCTATGATGCCCTCTAGTGTGTTACATAAACACCTATGATGCCCTCTAGTGTGTTACATAAACACCTATGATGCCCTCTAGTGTGTTACATGAACAACTGTGATGCCCTCTAGTGTGTTACATAAACACCTATGATGCCCTTCAGCAGTGTTACATAAACACCTATGTTGCCCTCTCGTGTGTTACATAAACACCTATGATGCCCTCCAGCAGTGTTACATAAACACCTATGTTGCCCTCTAGTGTGTTACATGAACAACTGTGATGCCCTCTAGTGTGTTACATAAACACCTATGATGCCCTCTAGTGTGTTACATAAACACCTGTGATGCCCTCTAGTGTGTTACATAAATACCTGTGATGCCCTCTAGTGTGTTACATAAACACCTATGGTGCCCTCTAGTGTGTTACATAAACACCTATGATGCCCTCTAGTGTGTTACATAAACACCTGTGATGCCCTCTAGTGTGTTACATAAATACCTGTGATGCCCTCTAGTGTGTTACATAAACACCTATGGTGCCCTCTAGTGTGTTACATAAACACGTGTGATACCCTCTAGTGTGTTACATAAACACCTATGATGCCCTCTAGTGTGTTACATGAACAACTGTGATGCCCTCTAGTGTGTTACATAAACACCTATGATGCCCTTCAGCAGTGTTACATAAATACCTATGTTGCCCTCTCGTGTGTTACATAAACACCTATGATGCCCTCCAGCAGTGTTACATAAACACCTATGTTGCCCGCTTGTGTGTTACATAAACACATATGATGCCCTCTAGTGTGTTACATAAACACCTATGATGCCCTCTAGTGTGTTACATAAACACCTATGATGCCCTCTAGTGTGTTACATGAACAACTGTGATGCCCTCTAGTGTGTTACATAAACACCTATGATGCCCTCTAGTGTGTTACATGAACAACTGTGATGCCCTCTAGTGTGTTACATAAACACCTATGATGCCCTTCAGCAGTGTTACATAAACACCTATGTTGCCCTCTCGTGTGTTACATAAACACCTATGATGCCCTCCAGCAGTGTTACATAAACACCTATGTTGCCCTCTAGTGTGTTACATGAACAACTGTGATGCCCTCTAGTGTGTTACATAAACACCTGTGATGCCCTCTAGTGTGTTACATAAATACCTGTGATGCCCTCTAGTGTGTTACATAAACACCTATGGTGCCCTCTAGTGTGTTACATAAACACCTGTGATGCCCTCTAGTGTGTTACATAAACACCTATGATGCCCTCTAGTGTGTTACATGAACAACTGTGATGCCCTCTAGTGTGTTACATAAACACCTATGATGCCCTTCAGCAGTGTTACATAAACACCTATGTTGCCCTCTCGTGTGTTACATAAACACCTGTGATGCCCTCTAGTGTGTTACATAAACACCTATGATGCCCTCTAGTGTGTTACATGAACAACTGTGATGCCCTCTAGTGTGTTACATAAACACCTATGATGCCCTTCAGCAGTGTTACATAAACACCTATGTTGCCCTCTCGTGTGTTACATAAACACCTATGATGCCCTCCAGCAGTGTTACATAAACACCTATGTTGCCCTCTTGTGTGTTACATAAACACCTATGATGCCCTCTAGTGTGTTACATAAACACCTATGATGCCCTCTAGTGTGTTACATAAACACCTATGATGCCCTCTAGTGTGTTACATGAACAACTGTGATGCCCTCTAGTGTGTTACATAAACACCTATGATGCCCTTCAGCAGTGTTACATAAACACCTATGTTGCCCTCTCGTGTGTTACATAAACACCTATGATGCCCTCCAGCAGTGTTACATAAACACCTATGTTGCCCTCTAGTGTGTTACATGAACAACTGTGATGCCCTCTAGTGTGTTACATAAACACCTATGATGCCCTCTAGTGTGTTACATAAACACCTGTGAGGCCCTCTAGTGTGTTACATAAACACCTATGATGCCCTCTAGTGTGTTACATGAACAACTGTGATGCCCTCTAGTGTGTTACATAAAGATGCCCTCTAGTGTGTTACATGAACAACTGTGATGCCCTCTAGTGTGTTACATAAACACCTATGATGCCCTCTAGTGTGTTACATGAACAACTGTGATGCCCTCTAGTGTGTTACATAAACACCTATGATGCCCTTCAGCAGTGTTACATAAACACCTATGTTGCCCTCTCGTGTGTTACATAAACACCTGTGATGCCCTCTAGTGTGTTACATAAACACCTATGATGCCCTCTAGTGTGTTACATAAATACCTATGATGCCCTCTAGTGTGTTACATAAATACCTGTGATGCCCTCTAGTGTGTTACATAAACACCTATGGTGCCCTCTAGTGTGTTACATAAACACCTATGATGCCCTCTAGTGTGTTACATAAACACCTGTGATGCCCTCTAGTGTGTTACATAAATACCTGTGATGCCCTCTAGTGTGTTACATAAACACCTATGGTGCCCTCTAGTGTGTTACATAAACACCTTGATGCCCTCTAGTGTGTTACATAAACACCTATGATGCCCTCTAGTGTGTTACATGAACAACTGTGATGCCCTCTAGTGTGTTACATAAACACCTATGATGCCCTTCAGCAGTGTTACATAAACACCTATGTTGCCCTCTCGTGTGTTACATAAACACCTGTGATGCCCTCTAGTGTGTTACATAAACACCTATGATGCCCTCTAGTGTGTTACATGAACAACTGTGATGCCCTCTAGTGTGTTACATAAACACCTATGATGCCCTTCAGCAGTGTTACATAAACACCTATGTTGCCCTCTCGTGTGTTACATAAACACCTGTGATGCCCTCTAGTGTGTTACATAAACACCTATGATGCCCTCTAGTGTGTTACATGAACAACTGTGATGCCCTCTAGTGTGTTACATAAACACCTATGATGCCCTTCAGCAGTGTTACATAAACACCTATGTTGCCCTCTCGTGTGTTACATAAACACCTATGATGCCCTCCATCAGTGTTACATAAACACCTATGTTGCCCTCTTGTGTGTTACATAAACACCTATGATGCCCTCTAGTGTGTTACATAAACACCTATGATGCCCTCTAGTGTGTTACATAAACACCTATGATGCCCTCTAGTGTGTTACATGAACAACTGTGATGCCCTCTAGTGTGTTACATAAACACCTATGATGCCCTTCAGCAGTGTTACATAAACACCTATGTTGCCCTCTCGTGTGTTACATAAACACCTATGATGCCCTCCAGCAGTGTTACATAAACACCTATGTTGCCCTCTAGTGTGTTACATGAACAACTGTGATGCCCTCTAGTGTGTTAAATAAACACCTATGATGCCCTCTAGTGTGTTACATAAACACCTGTGAGGCCCTCTAGTGTGTTACATAAACACCTATGATGCCCTCTAGTGTGTTACATGAACAACTGTGATGCCCTCTAGTGTGTTACATAAAGATGCCCTCTAGTGTGTTACATGAACAACTGTGATGCCCTCTAGTGTGTTACATAAACACCTATGATGCCCTCTAGTGTGTTACATGAACAACTGTGATGCCCTCTAGTGTGTTACATAAACACCTATGATGCCCTTCAGCAGTGTTACATAAACACCTATGTTGCCCTCTCGTGTGTTACATAAACACCTATGATGCCCTACAGCAGTGTTACATAAACACCTATGTTGCCCTCTTGTGTGTTACATAAACACCTATGATGCCCTCTAGTGTGTTACATAAACACCTATGATGCCCTCTAGTGTGTTACATAAACACCTATGATGCCCTCTAGTGTGTTACATAAACAGCTGTGATGCCCTCTAGTGTGTTACATAAACACCTATGGTGCCCTCTAGTGTGTTACATAAACACCTATGATGCCCTCTAGTGTGTTACATAAACACCTGTGATGCCCTCTAGTGTGTTACATAACACCTATGATGCCCTCTAGTGTGTTACATAAACACCTGTGATGCCCTCTAGTGTGTTACATAAACACCTATGGTGCCCTCTAGTGTGTTACATAAACGCCTATGATGCCCTCTAGTGTGTTATATAAACACCTATGATGCCATCTAGTGTGTTACATAAACACCTGCGATGCCCTTTAGTGTGTTACATAAACACCTATGATGCATTCTAGTGTGTTACATAAACACCTATGATGCCCTCTAGTGTGTTACATAAACACCTGTGATGCCCTCTAGTGTGTTACATAAACACCTATGGTGCCCTCTAGTGCGTTACATAAACACCAATGATGCCCTCTAGTGTGTTATATAAACACTTATGATGCCCTCTAGTGTGTTACATAAACACCTGTGATGCCATCTAGTGTGTTACATAAACACCTGTGATGCCCTCTAGTGTGTTACATAAACACCTGTGATGCCCTCTAGTGTGTTACATAAACACCTATGATGCCCTCTAGTGTGTTACATAAATACCTATGATGCCCTCTAGTGTGTTACATAAATACCTGTGATGCCCTCTAGTGTGTTACATAAACACCTATGGTGCCCTCTAGTGTGTTACATAAACACCTATGATGCCCTCTAGTGTGTTACATAAACACCTGTGATGCCCTCTAGTGTGTTACATAAATACCTGTGATGCCCTCTAGTGTGTTACATAAACACCTATGTTGCCCTCTAGTGTGTTACATAAACACGTGTGATACCCTCTAGTGTGTTACATAAACACCTATGATGCCCTCTAGTGTGTTACATGAACAACTGTGATGCCCTCTAGTGTGTTACATAAACACCTATGATGCCCTTCAGCAGTGTTACATAAATACCTATGTTGCCCTCTCGTGTGTTACATAAACACCTATGATGCCCTCCAGCAGTGTTACATAAACACCTATGTTGCCCGCTTGTGTGTTACATAAACACATATGATGCCCTCTAGTGTGTTACATAAACACCTATGATGCCCTCTAGTGTGTTACATAAACACCTATGATGCCCTCTAGTGTGTTACATGAACAACTGTGATGCCCTCTAGTGTGTTACATGAACAACTGTGATGCCCTCTAGTGTGTTACATAAACACCTATGATGCCCTTCAGCAGTGTTACATAAACACCTATGTTGCCCTCTCGTGTGTTACATAAACACCTATGATGCCCTCCAGCAGTGTTACATAAACACCTATGTTGCCCTCTAGTGTGTTACATGAACAACTGTGATGCCCTCTAGTGTGTTACATAAACACCTATGATGCCCTCTAGTGTGTTACATAAACACCTGTGAGGCCCTCTAGTGTGTTACATAAACACCTATGAAGCCCTCTAGTGTGTTACATGAACAACTGTGATGCCCTCTAGTGTGTTACATAAAGATGCCCTCTAGTGTGTTACATGAACAACTGTGATGCCCTCTAGTGTGTTACATAAACACCTATGATGCCCTCTAGTGTGTTACATGAACAACTGTGATGCCCTCTAGTGTGTTACATAAACACCTATGATGCCCTTCAGCAGTGTTACATAAACACCTATGTTGCCCTCTCGTGTGTTACATAAACACCTATGATGCCCTCGAGCAGTGTTACATAAACACCTATGTTGCCCTCTTGTGTGTTACATAAACACCTATGATGCCCTCTAGTGTGTTACATAAACACCTATGATGCCCTCTAGTGTGTTACATAAACACCTGTGATGCCATCTAGTGTGTTACATAAACACCTGTGATGCCCTCTAGTGTGTTACATAAACACCTGTGATGCCCTCTGGTGTGTTACATAACACCTATGATGCCCTCTAGTGTGTTACATAAACACCTGTGATGCCCTCTAGTGTGTTACATAAACACCTATGGTGCCCTCTAGTGTGTTACATAAACACCTATGATGCCCTCTAGTGTGTTATATAAACACCTAGGATGCCCTCTAGTGTGTTACATAAACACCTGCGATGCCCTTTAGTGTGTTACATAAACACCTATGATGCATTCTAGTGTGTTACATAAACACCTATGATGCCCTCTAGTGTGTTACATGAACAACTGTGATGCCCTCTAGTGTGTTACATAAAGATGCCCTCTAGTGTGTTACATGAACAACTGTGATGCCCTCTAGTGTGTTACATAAACACCTATGATGCCCTCTAGTGTGTTACATGAACAACTGTGATGCCCTCTAGTGTGTTACATAAACACCTATGATGCCCTTCAGCAGTGTTACATAAACACCTATGTTGCCCTCTCGTGTGTTACATAAACACCTATGATGCCCTCTAGTGTGTTACATAAACACCTATGATGCCCTCTAGTGTGTTATATAAACACCTATGATGCCCTCTAGTGTGTTACATAAACACCTGCGGTGCCCTTTAGTGTGTTACATGAACAACTGTGATGCCCTCTAGTGTGTTACATAAACACCTATGATGCCCTTCAGCAGTGTTACATAAACACCTATGTTGCCCTCTCGTGTGTTTCATAAACACCTATGATGCCCTCCAGGAGTGTTACATAAACACCTATGTTGCCCTCTTGTGTGTTACATAAACACCTATGATGCCCTCTAGTGTGTTACATAAACACCTATGATGCCCTCTAGTGTGTTACATAAACACCTATGATGCCCTCTAGTGTGTTACATAAACACCTGTGATGCCCTCTAGTGTGTTACATAAACACCTATGGTGCCCTCTAGTGTGTTACATAAACACCTATGATGCCCTCTAGTGTGTTACATAAACACCTGTGATGCCCTCTAGTGTGTTACATAACACCTATGATGCCCTCTAGTGTGTTACATAAACACCTGTGAAGCCCTCTAGTGTGTTACATAAACACCTATGGTGCCCTCTAGTGTGTTACATAAACACCTATGACGCCCTCTAGTGTGTTATATAAACACCTATGATGCCCTCTAGTGTGTTACATGAACAACTGTGATGCCCTCTAGTGTGTTACATAAACACCTATGATGCCCTTCAGCAGTGTTACATAAACACCTATGTTGCCCTCTCGTGTGTTACATAAACACCTATGATGCCCTCCAGCAGTGTTACATAAACACCTATGTTGCCCTCTAGTGTGTTACATGAACAACTGTGATGCCCTCTAGTGTGTTACATAAACACCTATGATGCCCTCTAGTGTGTTACATAAACACCTGTGAGGCCCTCTAGTGTGTTACATAAACACCTATGATGCCCTCTAGTGTGTTACATGAACAACTGTGATGCCCTCTAGTGTGTTACATAAAGATGCCCTCTAGTGTGTTACATGAACAACTGTGATGCCCTCTAGTGTGTTACATAAACACCTATGATGCCCTCTAGTGTGTTACATGAACAACTGTGATGCCCTCTAGTGTGTTACATAAACACCTATGATGCCCTTCAGCAGTGTTACATAAACACCTATGTTGCCCTCTCGTGTGTTACATAAACACCTATGATGCCCTCCAGCAGTGTTACATAAACACCTATGTTGCCCTCTTGTGTGTTACATAAACACCTATGATGCCCTCTAGTGTGTTACATAAACACCTATGATGCCCTCTAGTGTGTTACATAAACACCTATGATGCCCTCTAGTGTGTTACATAAACAGCTGTGATGCCCTCTAGTGTGTTACATAAACACCTATGGTGCCCTCTAGTGTGTTACATAAACACCTATGATGCCCTCTAGTGTGTTACATAAACACCTGTGATGCCCTCTAGTGTGTTACATAACACCTATGATGCCCTCTAGTGTGTTACATAAACACCTGTGATGCCCTCTAGTGTGTTACATAAACACCTATGGTGCCCTCTAGTGTGTTACATAAACGCCTATGATGCCCTCTAGTGTGTTATATAAACACCTATGATGCCATCTAGTGTGTTACATAAACACCTGCGATGCCCTTTAGTGTGTTACATAAACACCTATGATGCATTCTAGTGTGTTACATAAACACCTATGATGCCCTCTAGTGTGTTACATAAACACCTGTGATGCCCTCTAGTGTGTTACATAAACACCTATGGTGCCCTCTAGTGCGTTACATAAACACCAATGATGCCCTCTAGTGTGTTATATAAACACTTATGATGCCCTCTAGTGTGTTACATAAACACCTGTGATGCCATCTAGTGTGTTACATAAACACCTGTGATGCCCTCTAGTGTGTTACATAAACACCTGTGATGCCCTCTAGTGTGTTACATAAACACCTATGATGCCCTCTAGTGTGTTACATAAATACCTATGATGCCCTCTAGTGTGTTACATAAATACCTGTGATGCCCTCTAGTGTGTTACATAAACACCTATGGTGCCCTCTAGTGTGTTACATAAACACCTATGATGCCCTCTAGTGTGTTACATAAACACCTGTGATGCCCTCTAGTGTGTTACATAAATACCTGTGATGCCCTCTAGTGTGTTACATAAACACCTATGGTGCCCTCTAGTGTGTTACATAAACACGTGTGATACCCTCTAGTGTGTTACATAAACACCTATGATGCCCTCTAGTGTGTTACATGAACAACTGTGATGCCCTCTAGTGTGTTACATAAACACCTATGATGCCCTTCAGCAGTGTTACATAAATACCTATGTTGCCCTCTCGTGTGTTACATAAACACCTATGATGCCCTCCAGCAGTGTTACATAAACACCTATGTTGCCCGCTTGTGTGTTACATAAACACATATGATGCCCTCTAGTGTGTTACATAAACACCTATGATGCCCTCTAGTGTGTTACATAAACACCTATGATGCCCTCTAGTGTGTTACATGAACAACTGTGATGCCCTCTAGTGTGTTACATAAACACCTATGATGCCCTCTAGTGTGTTACATGAACAACTGTGATGCCCTCTAGTGTGTTACATAAACACCTATGATGCCCTTCAGCAGTGTTACATAAACACCTATGTTGCCCTCTCGTGTGTTACATAAACACCTATGATGCCCTCCAGCAGTGTTACATAAACACCTATGTTGCCCTCTAGTGTGTTACATGAACAACTGTGATGCCCTCTAGTGTGTTACATAAACACCTGTGATGCCCTCTAGTGTGTTACATAAATACCTGTGATGCCCTCTAGTGTGTTACATAAACACCTATGGTGCCCTCTAGTGTGTTACATAAACACCTGTGATGCCCTCTAGTGTGTTACATAAACACCTATGATGCCCTCTAGTGTGTTACATGAACAACTGTGATGCCCTCTAGTGTGTTACATAAACACCTATGATGCCCTTCAGCAGTGTTACATAAACACCTATGTTGCCCTCTCGTGTGTTACATAAACACCTGTGATGCCCTCTAGTGTGTTACATAAACACCTATGATGCCCTCTAGTGTGTTACATGAACAACTGTGATGCCCTCTAGTGTGTTACATAAACACCTATGATGCCCTTCAGCAGTGTTACATAAACACCTATGTTGCCCTCTCGTGTGTTACATAAACACCTATGATGCCCTCCAGCAGTGTTACATAAACACCTATGTTGCCCTCTTGTGTGTTACATAAACACCTATGATGCCCTCTAGTGTGTTACATAAACACCTATGATGCCCTCTAGTGTGTTACATAAACACCTATGATGCCCTCTAGTGTGTTACATGAACAACTGTGATGCCCTCTAGTGTGTTACATAAACACCTATGATGCCCTTCAGCAGTGTTACATAAACACCTATGTTGCCCTCTCGTGTCTTACATAAACACCTATGATGCCCTCCAGCAGTGTTACATAAACACCTATGTTGCCCTCTAGTGTGTTACATGAACAACTGTGATGCCCTCTAGTGTGTTACATAAACACCTATGATGCCCTCTAGTGTGTTACATAAACACCTGTGAGGCCCTCTAGTGTGTTACATAAACACCTATGATGCCCTCTAGTGTGTTACATGAACAACTGTGATGCCCTCTAGTGTGTTACATAAAGATGCCCTCTAGTGTGTTACATGAACAACTGTGATGCCCTCTAGTGTGTTACATAAACACCTATGATGCCCTCTAGTGTGTTACATGAACAACTGTGATGCCCTCTAGTGTGTTACATAAACACCTATGATGCCCTTCAGCAGTGTTACATAAACACCTATGTTGCCCTCTCGTGTGTTACATAAACACCTGTGATGCCCTCTAGTGTGTTACATAAACACCTATGATGCCCTCTAGTGTGTTACATAAATACCTATGATGCCCTCTAGTGTGTTACATAAATACCTGTGATGCCCTCTAGTGTGTTACATAAACACCTATGGTGCCCTCTAGTGTGTTACATAAACACCTATGATGCCCTCTAGTGTGTTACATAAACACCTGTGATGCCCTCTAGTGTGTTACATAAATACCTGTGATGCCCTCTAGTGTGTTACATAAACACCTATGGTGCCCTCTAGTGTGTTACATAAACACCTTGATGCCCTCTAGTGTGTTACATAAACACCTATGATGCCCTCTAGTGTGTTACATGAACAACTGTGATGCCCTCTAGTGTGTTACATAAACACCTATGATGCCCTTCAGCAGTGTTACATAAACACCTATGTTGCCCTCTCGTGTGTTACATAAACACCTGTGATGCCCTCTAGTGTGTTACATAAACACCTATGATGCCCTCTAGTGTGTTACATGAACAACTGTGATGCCCTCTAGTGTGTTACATAAACACCTATGATGCCCTTCAGCAGTGTTACATAAACACCTATGTTGCCCTCTCGTGTGTTACATAAACACCTGTGATGCCCTCTAGTGTGTTACATAAACACCTATGATGCCCTCTAGTGTGTTACATGAACAACTGTGATGCCCTCTAGTGTGTTACATAAACACCTATGATGCCCTTCAGCAGTGTTACATAAACACCTATGTTGCCCTCTCGTGTGTTACATAAACACCTATGATGCCCTCCATCAGTGTTACATAAACACCTATGTTGCCCTCTTGTGTGTTACATAAACACCTATGATGCCCTCTAGTGTGTTACATAAACACCTATGATGCCCTCTAGTGTGTTACATAAACACCTATGATGCCCTCTAGTGTGTTACATGAACAACTGTGATGCCCTCTAGTGTGTTACATAAACACCTATGATGCCCTTCAGCAGTGTTACATAAACACCTATGTTGCCCTCTCGTGTGTTACATAAACACCTATGATGCCCTCCAGCAGTGTTACATAAACACCTATGTTGCCCTCTAGTGTGTTACATGAACAACTGTGATGCCCTCTAGTGTGTTAAATAAACACCTATGATGCCCTCTAGTGTGTTACATAAACACCTGTGAGGCCCTCTAGTGTGTTACATAAACACCTATGATGCCCTCTAGTGTGTTACATGAACAACTGTGATGCCCTCTAGTGTGTTACATAAAGATGCCCTCTAGTGTGTTACATGAACAACTGTGATGCCCTCTAGTGTGTTACATAAACACCTATGATGCCCTCTAGTGTGTTACATGAACAACTGTGATGCCCTCTAGTGTGTTACATAAACACCTATGATGCCCTTCAGCAGTGTTACATAAACACCTATGTTGCCCTCTCGTGTGTTACATAAACACCTATGATGCCCTCCAGCAGTGTTACATAAACACCTATGTTGCCCTCTTGTGTGTTACATAAACACCTATGATGCCCTCTAGTGTGTTACATAAACACCTATGATGCCCTCTAGTGTGTTACATAAACACCTATGATGCCCTCTAGTGTGTTACATAAACAGCTGTGATGCCCTCTAGTGTGTTACATAAACACCTATGGTGCCCTCTAGTGTGTTACATAAACACCTATGATGCCCTCTAGTGTGTTACATAAACACCTGTGATGCCCTCTAGTGTGTTACATAACACCTATGATGCCCTCTAGTGTGTTACATAAACACCTGTGATGCCCTCTAGTGTGTTACATAAACACCTATGGTGCCCTCTAGTGTGTTACATAAACGCCTATGATGCCCTCTAGTGTGTTATATAAACACCTATGATGCCATCTAGTGTGTTACATAAACACCTGCGATGCCCTTTAGTGTGTTACATAAACACCTATGATGCATTCTAGTGTGTTACATAAACACCTATGATGCCCTCTAGTGTGTTACATAAACACCTGTGATGCCCTCTAGTGTGTTACATAAACACCTATGGTGCCCTCTAGTGCGTTACATAAACACCAATGATGCCCTCTAGTGTGTTATATAAACACTTATGATGCCCTCTAGTGTGTTACATAAACACCTGTGATGCCATCTAGTGTGTTACATAAACACCTGTGATGCCCTCTAGTGTGTTACATAAACACCTGTGATGCCCTCTAGTGTGTTACATAAACACCTATGATGCCCTCTAGTGTGTTACATAAATACCTATGATGCCCTCTAGTGTGTTACATAAATACCTGTGATGCCCTCTAGTGTGTTACATAAACACCTATGGTGCCCTCTAGTGTGTTACATAAACACCTATGATGCCCTCTAGTGTGTTACATAAACACCTGTGATGCCCTCTAGTGTGTTACATAAATACCTGTGATGCCCTCTAGTGTGTTACATAAACACCTATGTTGCCCTCTAGTGTGTTACATAAACACGTGTGATACCCTCTAGTGTGTTACATAAACACCTATGATGCCCTCTAGTGTGTTACATGAACAACTGTGATGCCCTCTAGTGTGTTACATAAACACCTATGATGCCCTTCAGCAGTGTTACATAAATACCTATGTTGCCCTCTCGTGTGTTACATAAACACCTATGATGCCCTCCAGCAGTGTTACATAAACACCTATGTTGCCCGCTTGTGTGTTACATAAACACATATGATGCCCTCTAGTGTGTTACATAAACACCTATGATGCCCTCTAGTGTGTTACATAAACACCTATGATGCCCTCTAGTGTGTTACATGAACAACTGTGATGCCCTCTAGTGTGTTACATGAACAACTGTGATGCCCTCTAGTGTGTTACATAAACACCTATGATGCCCTTCAGCAGTGTTACATAAACACCTATGTTGCCCTCTCGTGTATTACATAAACACCTATGATGCCCTCCAGCAGTGTTACATAAACACCTATGTTGCCCTCTAGTGTGTTACATGAACAACTGTGATGCCCTCTAGTGTGTTACATAAACACCTATGATGCCCTCTAGTGTGTTACATAAACACCTGTGAGGCCCTCTAGTGTGTTACATAAACACCTATGAAGCCCTCTAGTGTGTTACATGAACAACTGTGATGCCCTCTAGTGTGTTACATAAAGATGCCCTCTACTGTGTTACATGAACAACTGTGATGCCCTCTAGTGTGTTACATAAACACCTATGATGCCCTCTAGTGTGTTACATGAACAACTGTGATGCCCTCTAGTGTGTTACATAAACACCTATGATGCCCTTCAGCAGTGTTACATAAACACCTATGTTGCCCTCTCGTGTGTTACATAAACACCTATGATGCCCTCGAGCAGTGTTACATAAACACCTATGTTGCCCTCTTGTGTGTTACATAAACACCTATGATGCCCTCTAGTGTGTTAC